>NC_056526.1:4442942-4476856 GCF_019175285.1 Sceloporus undulatus | reverse complement strand
TCTCTATGATTCTATGAACTATAAATCCCAGAATTCAGTAATGAACCATGGCAGTTAAAGCTGTGTCATACTGAATTAATTCTGCTGTGCAGATACAGTCTTAGTTATACCTTCATAGTTAGAAAAAAGGAAATAATAGCAAATAATCATTCTGTGGCCGTACCAGCAATGCAGAAGCAATGCAGTTTGACACTGCTTTAACTGCCATGGCTGTGCAATGGAATTCTGGGATTTGTGTTCTGTGAGCTATTTAACCTCCTCTACACGACAATGTACAAATCCCAGGATCCATAGCACTGAGCCATGCGGTTAAAGTGTTGTCAAATTCATATTTCTGTGGTGCAGATGCAGCCTATGTAATGAAGATACAAATAACACATAATTTGTAATGAGTTTGCTCCAGTTGTGGGTTTGCTTGCCTGGGGCTGTGCTTGGCCTATTGATTCACTTCCAGTCCTTATGGTTGAATCAGAGCTCTCCAATTCAAACACACTGGTGAAGCCTTCCAGATGTGGTGTCAGGTCCGGTGCAACTCCTCCTGCTGTGAGTTGCCGGCTGCTGCTGGACCATTATTGACTTTGGCTTGCAAGGGGAGACATTGGATCATTGTTAGTCAGGGGTTTCCTTCCAACCAGTTTGGCCAAAGACAACAAGGTGGCTCAGTGCTGTGTTGGAAAAGTCTTCCACAACAGGAAAGGACTCGTGTTTGGGCTGCAACCTGTACTGTGCTTGCGTTGTGTAATCGACACCTAATTTTTCACATGGTTTTGCTGCACCATCCTTCTGCTGCATTCCAACATTGTGCGTTGTGTAGCTGCCCCTATGCCTGGTTTGTCCTGTTTTACAATGCAGAATATGCACAGTGACTGTTTCTGCCATCTTGGTGAATCAAACTGTACTTGAAGGTGGTACTTGGCGCGTGGGGCCAGGGGTTAGATAATGTCCATCCATGGGGCAGCAGAAGATAGTTTTCTCTTTAAATAGTGTGTTTTATGCCTGTTCCTCCTCTTCTTCATCCTCCCATCTTTCCCTGCGCCCTCCAAAATGGCTCGAGTGCCACAGATGGCACGTGTGCCACAGGTTCACCATCAAAACCAAGTAAAATGACTTGAAGACAACACAAACAAATACATATCTTTCCCCTCGTAGACCCCTCCACTGGCCACCAGTTCAGACCAGGGCTCCTTACAAGCTTTTGGTCATCATTTTAGGCCCTGCACTTTAACTCCCCCTATTTGGCGACTCAGCTAGCATGGTGGGTGTACAAACTGGAATTTAAGATCTTCAGACAAAGGATTATTGGCGTTCCAGCATGTACGGTTCTTCAAGTCTGCAAGCTTTTCAGGATCTGGCTCCACTTGGTGAAACGGTCTTCCTTGCCACCTCTGGCTAGATGAGGATCTGATCCATTTTTGTAAGGTTGAAGGTCCTTGATTTGTCGGATTAGTTGCCTAAGGTGGACGGAAGATGGGTGCTGAGTGAAGTTGTTTTAGTAATGTAGAGATCAGAGAATGGACCTCAGAGAATAAGTCCGACACTTTAACTGCCCTGGCTCATGCGGAATTCTGGGAACGTAGTTTTGTGACCATTAGTTTCTTGTCAGAGTCCGAGCGAGAACTCTCGGAATCAGATGATTCGGCGAACGGCCTCAGGCTCGAAAGAGATAGTACGTCGATCCAGAATCCCCTTCCCCGGATTCTCTGCATGCGCCGGCCGGTCCCGCAGAGATCGAAATGGCAGTAATTTCTGCGTCTGTCTGGCCTTATATTAGTGTCGTCTTTACGTCCACCTGGCTTTCCTCCCGGCTCTCCTGCTTGGCTCCTTCACTCCCTGCCATGTCCCCTTGAGCGTATGCTGTACTTTTGCCGTCGTACATTTTTCCAGCGCTCCCTCCCCTGGTCTTTCTCTTCCATCCCTTTTCCCCCTTTCGGTTTGCTTTTCGACTTTCTGTTATTTTATCCCTTCCCTTTCCTCTTTTAACGAAGTGGCTGCTTTGCCTCTGTGTCTCCCGCCTCCATGTGTCCGATGAGCGACTCCCTTTCCGGCCCCCTGTCTTTTACTCTTTTCCTCTCCTCTCAGGCCGATATTATCCTCCGATATCCTCGCCTAGCCTTTGTCCCTTCGTACGGCTTCCTTCGTCTGTTGCCCCGGGCCTCCTCCGAGGACATCAGATCGAATGTAGACTCATTGATTCCTCAAATGTTGCTCCAGCTACCCTCCCCCCTCCCCTTCCTTTCATTCTCTCTCTAGTCTCGACCCGATTCTGCCCTACACCCGCAGCTCCTCTTCCCTTCCTCGTCCTGGCTACGTGCGTCCCCCGCTTGACACGTCCGGGGGCAGTCCGGTGGGGCGGCACCACCCCACAGACCCTCGGCGTTTTCGCTCCCCTCGGATTCCTTCTTGCTGCATCTAGCTTCATCTCCCTCTCGCCTCTCGTGGAGTGCCGCTTACTGCTTACAACATTCCTTATCCTCCTTCTCTCTCCTTTCTCCCTCCACCCTTACACTTCTCCCGTAACTTCCGCCCTTGTGCGCCCCCCCGACTGCGAGAGAGAAATATCAGAGCGGTTTCTCACCGGCGATTTTAGCGCTTTGCACTGTCAGCGCAGTTTTCCTGCTATACCTCGCGTAGGCTAAACCTTTGCAACCACGCACTCCTATACCTTCATCAACCACAGTGCCCAAACTGCGCTGCTTAAACCATGTGAAAGCGAGACTTCTAGTTACTATACTGCAGGACGATAAAGTGCTAAACTACTCAGCACGACGTATTCACGCCCACAAGATAATTAGTCAGATTTAACGCACCGCCACTACAACAGCTCGAACAGTAAACTGTATAGATCAAAATAAGAGAGTCTCGCAAGCGAAATGTGGTTCATGTCTGGATCATATCGTCGAGTGACGTAGACCAGTTAGAATGTGTGCAAAGAAACACGACGAACGCTCCGCAAACAACAGTGAATTCACAGATTTGATTCAGGCACTTCGATTCACTTCAGATTGGTCTGGTGTGGAAACCCCTCTGATGTCACCCACCTTGGCCCTCTACGTCCTGCTCTTTTCATTCCCCTCTCCTCAGTCACCCCATCTTGCCCCCTCTGCCAACCATCCCATCATCCCTTCTGCCTTCCCTGCTTCTGATCCTGGCCCCAGCGACCCCCTGCGACCTATCTCATCATCATGGCTGGCCCTGCTCCATTGGGCTAGCCGAAGAGAAGAGCCCCCCTCCATAAGTCATCTTCCGGCCTGTGAGGGGAGGGTGAGGCGGGGGGCTGGGGCCCGCTCCATCACAGGCTAGCCTTAAGAGAGAGCCCCTCCCTCATAACTGTCATCTCGGCCTAGCGGGAGAGAAATGGCTGGCCCAACCTCACCAGGGGCTAGCTGAAAGGGCTCCTCCCTCCTTAACTGTCATCTTGTCTGCCGTGAGGGAGAGAATAGGCTGGCCCAGCTCCTCGGGGCTAGCCTGAAGGAAGAGGCTCCTCCCTCTTAACTGTCATCTTTTGGCCTGTGAGGGACGAATAGGCTGCCCAGCTCCATCGGCTAGCCTGAGGAAGAGGCTCCTCCCTCCTTAATGTCATCCTCAGCCTGTGAGGGAGAGAAAGGCGGCCCAGCTCCATCGGGATAGCATGAAGGAGAGGCTCCTCCTCCTTTTTCCATCCGCCTGTGAGAGGGAGAGAATAGGCTGCCAGCTCCATTGAGGCTGCCTGAGAAGGGCTTCTCCCTCTTAACGTCGTCTTCGGCCGTGAGGGAGAGAGAGGTGGCCCAGCCCAGGCGAGGCTGCTGTGGGGAAGGAGGAGAGAGGCTCCTCCTCCTTAACTGTCATCCTTTGGCTGTGAGGGGAGGAATAAGGGCCGCTCCATCAGGGCTAGCTGAAGGAAGGTCCTCCCTCTAACTTTCAGCCTTCGGCTGTGAGGGGAGGATAATAGGAAGGCCCAGCTCCATCGGGGTACCGAGAAGAGGCTCCTCTCTCCTTAACTGCATCTTTTGGCCTGAGGGAGAAAGGCTGGCCAGCTCCATCAGGGCTAGCTTGAGGAAGAGCCTCCTTCTCCTTAACTGTCATCTTTTGGCCAGTGAGGGAGAGAATAGGCTGGCCCAGCTCCATCAGGGCTAGCTTGAAGGAAGAGCCTCCTCCCTCCTTAACTGTCATCTTCTGGCCTATGAGGGAGAGAGTAGGCTGACCCAGCTCCATCAGGACTAGCCTGAAGGAAGAGGCTCCTCCCTCCATAACTGTCATCTTTCAGCCTGTGAGGGAGAGAATAGGCAGGCCCAGCTCCATCAGCGCTAGCCTGGAAGAGGAGACTCCTCCCTCCATAACTGTCATTTTCCGGCCTGCGAGGGAGTTGACCAGGAAGGCCGAGCTCCATCAGGGCTAGCCTGAAGAAGAAGAGCCTTCCCTCTGGTCCATCTGCCTTGGTCCAGGCCTCAGAGGGAGAGAAGAACTGCTGGACCCGATCCCCTCCCCTCCTCACCATTCCCTTCTCCTTTTGTGTCATGTCTTTTAGATTGTAAGCCTGAGGGCAGGGAACCGTCTACAGTGGATCCTTGTTATACGCTGGGGTTTGGTTCCAAGATCCCCCGTGTATAACAAAATCCGTATATGCTCAAGTCCCATTAAGTATAATGACATAGCAAAATGGTGTCCCTAATAAAAAATGGAACATCAAGGTAAATTTATACTTTTTTGGAACATTTTCAAACCTTGTATGCTTAAATCAGTGTATAAAAAATCCGTGTATAAGAAGGGCCGACTGTATTATCCCCTCTGTTGTAAACCGCTCGGATTCTCAGTGATTGGGCAGTATATAAATAAATCCTATTATTATTATTATTATCCCCTGCCTTCTCCTGCATCCCAATTCTGGCCCCAGCGACCCCCAGCGACCTATCCCATCATCCCATGCCTTCTCCTGCATCCCGATCCTGGCCCCTGCGACCCCTAGCGACCTATCCCATCATCTCCTGCCTTCTCCTGCATCCCGATCCTGGCCCCAGCGACCCCCAGCGACCTATCCCATCATCCCCTGACTGCTTCTTCACCCTGATGAAGGATGACAGCAAAGGAGGGGGCAGGGAAGGAGGACAGCATCCAGAGCCCCACTGAGCATGTGCCAGGGTGCCGATCTGAATCGTTGAACCCTCCGGTGTGGTAATACAATGTGCACTCACTCTGCTTTGCTTGAATCCGCATCACGTGACTTGCTTGGAATAGAACTGACTTCGCTTCCCCCTCAATTCGGAAGTGCAAGAGAAAGGCAACCAGGTGTGGTAAAGCATCACATTTTAACCTTAATTCACACTGCTAGACAGGAGTGACTCTGGATCTGGTGTGAAAAAACATCACGCTTTGCATTGCTAGAACAGGAGTGACTGTGGATCTGAGCTGCAAATCCCCCCACATGTGATAAGGTCCCTAGTGATGCCATTAAGACTTGGTAAAAGAGGAAGGCCACATCTCAGATGGATAGACTCCATCAAGAATGCCACCACAGCTGTTCAGAGTCTGCAAGAACTGAGCAGGACTGTTGAAGATAGTGGGGGACTTGGAGGTCTCTCATTCGTTTCATTGACATAAATCCAAGTTGATTTACAGCAGTTAGCAACAACAGAGTTCTGACAAAAACCCAGAGAGGATGTATCACCCTCACTAACATAGGACTCACCAACCATCCCTGGAGAGGCAGGCACAGGGTGACCACACATCTTCATTTTCCAGACATGTCCTACATTTCAACCTTCTGTCCAGGAGGAATTTCAAAATGCCTTCCATTTTGAGCATCATTAAGAAGCATGAATTTACATTTACAGTATATCAGTGTTTTGAGCTTTTGTTTGGTTGTGTCCTTCGTTTTTCTTGAATGTCCTGCATTTTGCACTACCTTGTCCTCCCTTGCAGTTAGGACACCTGGTCACCCTGGGCAGACAGTTCCGTCCCATTCACCTTCTCTTTGAAACTTCATGCACAGGAAAGGGACTTCTGCGTATGCCAACTCCCAGAATCCCCAGATGTCATTTGGAGAAGATCTGGAGAAGATCCCTCTCACAACCAGTTCAACAGGAGTTGCTCAAACCTGCACAGAAATTAAGATTTGACATCCATTAGAAGGAAAGATGGGGGGGAGACTTTTAGAAACAGCCTGCTTCTTTCTCATTTTTGAGCTCTCCTAATAATTGTTTCCAGGCCCAGTTGTTGTTCCACCTTTCCTCATGAAGCTGGCCTCTTCCTGAAAGGGGGAGGCAAGGACGGCTGCTTCCCCTCCTCTCCCCATAACCAATTCCATCTGTGAACCCTTTGTTTGGTTTGGACGCCATCAGGACCCAAGCGCTGAGTCCCAGAGAGGTGCAGCCTGACATATTTTCCACTAGAAATCCCCCCTCCTTTGGTAGACCTTACAGTAAAAGAGCTGTTTGCTTGCCAAGGTGTGTATCTTTTGTAAAAGGGGAGGCGTGTTGAAGCCTCTTGTCTGGGAATAGCTTCCCGACTTCCAAATTTTCTGAAACATTAACCCACAAATTGAATCGCTTGTCCAGCGCTCCCAACCCTTGCCAACCATCTTGTACTTAATAATATTAATAATCACAATCCTAATCCTAATGGGGGGACAGCAGGATCAAAGACCAAGAGGTTATCTACACATTTCATTGTGCAACTTGACTATGTGAATAATCTCACTCACGCATTCCCGATCTGTTGCTCGCACTATTTTTTTAAAACTGGAACCTCATCTCTGCAAGTTCTGTGGCTCACACTGCAAATAAATAGAGTCAGTGATGCAGATGTATTCAAAACTCATTTAAGACATGCAGAGTTTTATACCAGGTCTCTCTACCTTGGTTCTTCACATAGCCAACAATGCGAATCTTTCAGGAAAACTCGAAAAAACAAACCTGAAATTGCTTATCCCGGGTTTTGTTGGGTTTTTTGGCAGCCCACCTCCAAAACTTAATCAGATGCATTCAAAATTCATATGAACAATACAGATTCAACCCATGTTATACCGAGATTACTTACTGTATCTGAATAACCCCAAAGAGAGGGAAAAGATGATGAACTATTGCAACCTACAAATCTCTTAGAAAACGAAGCAACTCTGGTTTCATCTGTGAAAACTGCTTTGTGACCAATTCCAGATTCACAAAAACTTCTGAATAAAATTGCCTATCGTAAGAGTTGGAATAGCACAATTGCCAAAAAAAGGTGACACTGCTTGGGATGTACCACGTTATCCATCCTACCTCACTGATTCCTAGATACAATCTGAATTATTGATCATCCAAAACTCCAGTTGGTAACACCTAGTAAATGGTGAAATCAATAATGGCAATCATTCTCCTCTTCCTCCTTCTCTTCCTCTGAACATTGGAGATGTAGGTGGGCAATCTAAAGGCCCTTTCACACCCCACAATTATAGCACTATGATTCCACTTTAACTGCCATGGCAGCATCATATGGAACCCTGGGAGTAGTAGTTTGCTGAGGCACTAAAGCTTTCTGGGTGGGGATTCTTAATTGTTTTTGTTGTGTGCCTCCAAATCATTTTGGACTTATGGCGACCCTAAGGCAAGCCTATGACAGGGTTTTCTTGGCAAGATTTGTTCACAGTGGACTTGCCGATGCCTCCCTCTGTGGCTGATTAATGCATATTATCTGACTTCCCTAAAATCACCCAATACATTTCTATGGCTGAGTGAGGATTCGAACCCTGGTCTCCAGAGTCATAGTGCAGTGCTCAAACCACTACACCACACAGGCTCCCATAATTCTAAATACTCCTCCCTACTTTGCAAATCAGAGAGCCTGTGTGGTGTATTGGTTTGAGTGTAACTTTGGAGACCAAGGTTCAAATCCCCACTCAGCCTTGGAAACCCACTGAGTGACTTTAGGCACGTCACATTGCATGCATTAATTCTGTAGTGTAGATGCACCCCCAATCCTACAGAATCATGGGATTTGTAGTCTGATGAGGTATTCAGTGTGGTCAGTCAGAACGCTCTGGGGCCTCAGCAAACTACAGATCCCAGAATTCCACAGCGCTGATCCATAGCAGTTAAAGTAGTATCAATCTGCATTACGTTTGCAGTGCAGAAGCAGCGTGAGACAGGGCAAAGTGCATTTTTAAAAAAATAATTTAAAAAATCCTTGTGAGAAGTAACATTTTAAAAAATGCATGACTTTGAGAGTTCAAACCAGGGATGGCAACCTTTATTCTAAATCCATTTGTAGCTGATTGCCTTGCCCTTATCTCGCTGCATCAAACTGAAATATGAAGGGCCTCAAGCAGATGGAGAAATTTCAGGAGTTTCCAAGCCATCGGCACAAAAAACCCCACCAAAACGTCTCTTATCAAATGAAACCCTTTCAGGTTTTTCCACATCTGTGTGTAATACAACCCAGAAACTGGCCTCTTTCTTGTACAGCGAACAGAAACCTCAAAGAGAAAACGGATGCCTTGCAAGCACAGACAAGCAAGTTGCGTTTCTTTCACCCCCAAAATAAAATCTGAAAGTTAGTGGAAGAAATATATGTTGCATGAAAAAGCATGAGCTCAACCTCCTGGGAACAGAACTCCTCAAAAACTCAACTTGCTCTGTGAAAAGTTCAGAACTTGGGAAAGGTAACCTTTTTTTGGACTACAGCTGCCAGAATCCCCTAGCCCCCTGGGGGTTGGGGGATTCTGGGAGCTGTAATCCAAAAAAGGTCACCTTTCCCAAGTTCTGCAAATGTTAGCTCTAAACCCCTAGTCCTTTCCTATATCCTCCTACTATCCCAATTTAGCAGGGATGGCCCCATTAATCCTCTGCCATCCCACTTTCTCAGCTGGTTTTCAAATGTTCCGGTTTCCTCTCTCCTCCCACTTTCCTCCTCAGCTTTCTTCAATTGCTATAAATTGAATTCAAAGTGATGCTGGCTATGTGCCGTAATAAATCAAATCAATCAATCAAATCAAATTGCAAAGTGAGGTCGGAACATGGTATCGTTGTTGGTGGGGTTGTCCAAAAGCAAAAGAATATTGGTCTAAGGTATACTCGATAATCAGGAAGATTACTAATATTACTAATGAACGAGCAGATCCTAAAATGTACCTTTGAAATACAATCGATGATGACCAAATAGAAAGAAAATACAGTAAATTACTGTTTCATATGATACGCGCAGCAAGACTTTTATATGCTGCGAATTGGAAAAATACAGAAGCACCGGATATGGACACATGGCTTTTGAAAGCATATGACTTTATAGAAATGGACAAATTGTCTTATTTGATTAAGAAAAAAACATTGAAAGATTTTTTTTTAAATCGGAAACCTCTAATTAATTTTTAAAAAGGAGAATAAAGATAATGGTTATTGCCTTTGATTAAAGAACTAAAGTATTTGATAAGTTCCAAAGGTCTATACAGAAAATATGTTGTGTTAAACAGGAGAAGACGAAATAACTCTACAATGTAAACATTAGAGACAATGGATTGTAGAAATATTAGAAAGTATTACTAATCACAATTGAGACTCAGAATTTGAAGAAATAGGGAAGTTAAAATGGATTTGTTGTAAGCATTAATTACTACATGCTGAAGGGGGAGTAAGGTGTGTGCAAGATTTGCTGTATTCATGTTATCAAGTACAGTATATGCTTTCAAGGTAAATTTGTTTTATTGTTAAAATAAGGAAGGAAGTCTAGGGAAAGTATTGAAGATGGAGAAGAAGTAAGTGTAAAGAGTTAGAGTAGGTTGGGTTTGTGTAACTAGAATAGTTAAGGACGTGAAAGTAGGGATGTTAAAAAAGATTTAGAAAGGAAGTTGAGTGGAAGGTTGATAAGCACTGGTAAGTTAAGTTTAAAAGGGATTTCTTCTTGTAAACTGTGTAATTAATGTATTTATGTTATGTGTATTGTATATAATGTTACTGGAGTGTAAGTATGTGTTTTTATAATTAAAATTTAATAAAAAATAATAATTAAAAATATATTATTAAAAATGCAAAAGTATTTGCACTCAATTAAATTGTGAAGGAGAGAAAGGGGCAGAATCCTTTCCTTCCCAGTCGGCTCCAGCAAAAGCAAACTTCTGCAGCCTCCCCTAACTTGCCTGTGTTCTTCCTCCTTAGTAACTTTTGCCATCTTGACCCCACTCTGATGTTGCTTGGCCACATGCGTCCTGGTTTTCATCTGTGAGATGTTGGAGGGGATGCTCTCCAGTTGAAGGTGTACCAACCTGTGTGCAGTTCGGGTCTGGAATCTTGACTTTGACACCTGACGGTGTGGCATAGTGGTTTGAGCATTGGATTATGACTCTGGAGACTTTTGGAAGGGGCAATGCAAAGGCTGTTTGAGCCCTCAAGTGACTGCTGGGCAAGTGAGAAAGGGACACGGCATCATTTTTTGTGGGTTTTTGGGGCTATGTGGCTGTGTTGTGGAAGAGTTTATTCCTGACAGTTTTGCCTGCATAGAGGAAGTGATTTCCATGTTAATCTGTGTATTGTTCTGTTGTTGAATGGCAAGGCCTCAGGGGATCCATTATTTGCTGGGAATCTCCCTTACCCTGGGTGGTTTTCATTTGCATTTGCTGGGTCTTGATTTCAGGACTGGTAGCCAAACATTGTTTACTTTAAGGGTTTCTTCTTTCTTGTTGAATTTGTCTGGGTGTTTATGGAGTTCAATGGCTTCTCTGTGCATTCTGACCTGATAGTTGTTGGCATGCCCCAGAATTTCAGTGTTTTAAACAGCATTTTGTGCCCAGGATGGTTTATAATGTGTTCTGCTATTGCTGATTTTTCTGGCTGATGCAGTCTGCAGTGTCTCTTATGTTCCTTGATTCATGTTTGAACACTGCGTTTCGTGGTCCCTATGTAGACTTGTCCACATCATACGCAGTCAACTCTTGTGGCCACAAGAAGGTCCCTCCTGTCCTTCACTGAGTGAAGCATTTGCTGGGTTTTCTTGGTTGGTTTATAAATCGTCTGGAAGTTGTGTTTCCTCACCAGTTTCCCTATTCTGTCTGTGACTCCTTTGATGTATGATAAAAATACCTTCCCTTTGGGTGGTTGTTTGTCTTCACTTTTATGGTTTTTCCCTTACCTGGAAGAGCCATCAGCCATCACTTCTCCAGCAAATTCTGAATCTCTGTTTAATTAGCAGAATGTGGAAAAGCAACTTCTGGGGGGATTGAGGTCCAAAACACACTGCAGAAATAATCCACTTTGAGACCAATTTAACTGCCCTAGTTCAACGCTAGGAAATTCTGGAAACTGCTGGATTCCGGAAATATTTAGCCTTCTTTGTCAGAAAGCCCTGGGGCCACAATAAACTACAATTCCCAGGATTCCCTAGCACTGAACCAGGGCAGTTAAAGCGGTCTCAAACTGGATGATTTCTGCAGTGTGTTTTGGACATGAGTCTCCCAGATTGCCTCAGATAGCATACGAGTTGCAGTCCAGGAAAGGAACATTTTAAAGTGCCACTTTTATAAGGCTTGTAATTCTGATATCCACTAGAGGGCAAGCAAGTATTAAGCAATAATAAATAGCTGAATTGTACCAATCATCTTGAATTGTACCAATCTTATTTTTCTCACTGGACCAAACTCTGTTGCTTCATCCCTAACCAGGCTGAGTAGGCTGCTGGACCTGGATGAAACAAGGCCAGTGAGGTCTGTCTGTCTGTCTGTCTATCTATCTATCTATCTATTTGTCATCTACCTATCATCTATCCATCCACCTATCACTTTATAACCCACCTTACACCCCAAGTTGGGACTCAAAATGGTTTGCAAGATAAAAAGAAATACAAGTAGCATTATATATCTTGGATCTCCCTTATCCAAAATGCTTGGGACCAGAAATGTTTAGGGTTTGGGAGTTTTTTGGATTCTGGAATATTTCCATCTACTGAATGAAATATCTTGGTGATGAGGCCCAAGTCTAAACATGAAATTCATTTACGTTTCATATATAACTTCTACACATAACCTGCAGAGCTTTTTATATACAACATTTTAAATAATTTTGAGCGTGAAACAAAGTTTGTCTCCACTGAGCCATCCGAAAGCAAAGGTGTTGCCATCGCAGCTACTATGTGGATCATTTTGGATTTTGGAATATTTCAGATTTCGACATCACAGATAAGGAAGACTCAACCTGTACAAAAACAAAAACAAACAAACCAGGAATTACTACTAACAGGGACTAGTCCCCAACTAATAGCTCCTTTCCTCCTTCCTATAATTACTTTTGTGCCACCTTTTTTCCAGAACTGAGATCCACACCACCGTACAACTTTTTTAAAAAAAAGCAAGCACAAATACACACGCTGTAGCCATGATCACATAGAATAAATATTTGCAGTTGTTATCTGCAATAAATTTGGCTTCAACATAGGGCAACCCTAGAAATGAGAAGAGAGCCAGTGTGGTGTAGTGGTTTGAGCGGACTAAATCTCTGGAGATCAGAGTTCGATTCCTCGATGAGACATTGAAACCCACTGGGTGACCTTGGGCGAGTCACACACTCTCAGCCCCAGAAAAATCCAGCGATTGGTTTGCCTTAGGGCCTCCGTAAGTCAGAAACAACTTGAAGGCACACAACAACAACAAGAAGAACAAGGAATGAAATGAGAGACCTCCAAGTCCTCTTATCAACTGCCCTGCTCAGGTCTTGCAAACTCAGGGCAGTGGCTTCCTTAATGGAGTCTATCCACCTGTAATCCACCTCTTTCCCTACTGCCTTCCACTTTCCCAAGCATTATCATCTTTTTCCCTGAACATAAATGTATGCCAGCGTAATGATGCCAGAAGCAACAGTGACAGAACCATTGTGCAACCAACGCCATGGCCTTGAGCACACCCATTGTGCCCTGAAGAATGAGCTCACCGCTTATCATATCAAAACGTGAGAGATAAGGTTCTCTGGGTGCTTGCAAAATCACTGGCTGCACTGCAGACAACACCTACACAATTTCCGGTGCATTATATGACTGAAGCACAATTTAAACAGGCTAGAATATTATGTAGAGCCAGCATGATGTGGTGGTTTGAGTGTTGGAACTAAAGCTGCTGCCACACTGCAAAATGAAAGCAGTTTCAAACTGCTTTAACTGTCATGGCTCCATCTTATGGAATCTTGTGGTTTGTTGTGGCACCAGAACTCTCTAACAAAGAAGGTGAAATATCCCAGGAAACTAGAAATCCCAGAATTGCATAGCAATGAGTAATTGCCATTAAAACTGTGTCAAATTGCAGTGTAGATCCAGCTGCGGACTGCAGGAGACTAGGGTTTGAATCACCATCCAGTCCTATGGACCCAGCAGGTAGGATTTCTGGATTCTAATTCTACCAGGCCCTGAGGTTTACTGGCCAAAACCTGAGTCCTGGAAACAGCCTTTGATGATATCATTTAGCATTATGCATTAAGTGCCAACCAGAGTTGCTCACAGATATCATTCAAACAGGGAGGGAGGAGGTTGAAGGAGAGCATCTTTTCCTGTTTTGAAATTAAGATAGGCATATTAGCTGCAGGGGCTGTCTAAATACTGACTATAAGTTGACCTCATGTATAAGTCAAGGGTTGGTTTTGGGGCCATATTATAGATTTTGTTATGACCCATGGATAAGCTGAGGATAAAACTTAGGGGCATGTAACCAAAGATCTAAAGGATGAAGCAAAGGAAAAGAATACCAAAGAAATTGCAAAATTCCAGCAGGCATTACTGTTTGTGCTCAGACTAAAGGCTAGATGGATGAGAGAATAGAACAGGATCAGTGTTTTCTGAGCAGATTATGCTCTGATGTTTTCTTTTTTAAATAAGAGTTAAAGTGCAGTACGTACATTGATCCATGGATAAGTCAGCTCACGTTTTGGGGGTCTATTTTTTGACTAAAATGTCTAGATTTATACATGAGTATATAGTACATAGAGCTTGTCTATGTGGACAAATTCCCCCAGGTTCACTGTGTCCTGTTTACATGTCGCTGGGCCAAAACCCGTAATCAAGTTCAAACCCAAATCTTCATGACACCCGTACCCAATTTGGGGCTTCCTCCCCTTAACCTGCATTTAGATAATTAACTTTTTGCTTGGGGTTTTTGGCTCCCTTTGCAGCATTGATGGTGGCTGCCTTCACTCATGGTCACTGCAAACTGCCCTTTGTTGCACCTGTGGGTGCAAGTCCATGTCAGTTCAGGAGCCCAGCATCAATAACATGCCTGGGCACCTCAGTCTGACCTCAGGAGCAGTGCTGGGTGACAAATGGGAAGACAGCCATCTGTTGTTTGCTGCAAGAGCCAAAAATCCACAGAAAAAGAGAGCCAGTAATGAGGGAATTCAGGGTCAGGATACTTCGGGAGCACAGGGGAAGAAGAGACTCGATTCAGGAAGCCACAATGGCTGTCCTGAGTTTGCAAGACCTGAGCAGAGTGGTTGAGGATGGGGACTTGGAGGATTCTCATTCATAGGATCACCATCCATCAAAGTTGACTTGAAGGCAGCTGATAACAACATGTTGCTGTATTATCAGTGGAACATAAACCATTGAATTTGAGCTCTACAGAAAAGCTGGTGATTGACTTCGTTGTTGTTGTTGTTGTGTGCCTTCAAGTCATTTCTGATTTATGGCGACCCTATCATTGTGGCGACTGATTGCTTCACCTGTCGTCCCAGGTGGATGTGACAGCCAGGAGTGCCCACTATCAGCTCCGGCTGATTCGCCAGTTACGACCCTTCCTGGAACGGGAAAACCTTGAAACAGTTGTACACTCCCTGGTAACCTCTCGTCTCAATTTCTGCAGTGCGCTCTACGTGGGGCAACCCTTATGCCATGTTCGGAAGCTGCAACTGGTCCAAAACATGGAAGCCAGATTGGTGACTGGGAGTTCCAAGTTTGATTCTATCACACCCATTTTAAAATCCCTTCACTGGCTGCCTATTAGCTTCTGGGCAGAGTATAAGGTGTTGGTTATTACCTATAAAGCCCTGCATGCCTTGGGTCCAGCTTACCTGAGGGAATGCCTCCTCCCATATAATCCTTCCCACACTCTCAGGTCCTCTGGGAAGAACCTACTGCAGTTAGAGAGAACTAGACTGGTAACTACTTCCCAGAGGACGTTTTCTGTTGTCGCTCCAAAAATCTGGAACGATCTGTCAGACGAGATCCGCCAACTAACATCCTTGGAGGCCTTTAAGAAGGCAATAAAAATGGATCTCTTCCAGTGGGCCTTCCCAAATTGATCCCAGGGTTCTGTTTATTCCAGCATGCTTTATTGCAGCATAGATTGAGTGATTGATGATTAATTGATTTATCTGTGCTGCAATAAAGTACCCAGCTGCAGAGATATGAATCAAAACAAAAACGATCAGATGATGCCAAGCTTAAGCCAACACACTAAAGATCCAAATGATGCAATCTGTGTGCCAGGCTTGGAAACACTAATTTTTCGGAAGACATCTCTGCAACTCCCGCACCCCATCTGCCAAACTGGGGGATTCTGAGTTATAATTCCCCAAAGCTAGTTTTACTAAGATCTGCCTCTCCAGTTCTCCAGCCAAGCCCTCCAAAGGTTTTCTAGAAAACAATTGCACAATTCCCTTCTCCTTCTCCATCTCCCTTCTGGTCTGAGCCCATCCCTGTTATTGGATTCATCTGTTGTGAATCACAAATGATTTATCGTATTTCAGCTCACTTCTACCCTGGCCCATCTCCAAAGGGGCAATCGCCTTTGGGACAGAGTGTTATCTTTGAGGAGTTGCCAAAATAACCTTGAACAAGTTGCTATTTGTTCAGGAACATCACTGACTTTGAGGCCCTTCCCATTCACTTCGGCCCTGGTTCTTGTCTTTCTCATGCTAAGAGTTTCCCAGCATCTGTCTACACTTCCAGCGGTCTGTTACCACTTAAACTGCCATGGTTCTCTGTCCGACATAATTTTGGGATTTCTAGTTTGGTGAAGGTCCTTAGACTTCCTTGTTAGGAAGCACTAGGAGTCACTAGAGAGCCTCGCACAATCAACCTGCATCAAAGCAGAGAGAACTTTCAAACACGTTTTCTGCTCCAAAATGTATCTTCTTCACAGTATTTTGGTGCAAATGAATTTTTTCTAGCGAAGTCCCCAAATACGAATAGTGCTCAGACATTGTGCTAAGACCCTTGCAAAGAGGGCATAGCTGGAATGAATTATTCTTGCATGTAGGAATGAAATAATAAATAAAGATCTACATCCCTCTTTTCATGGCATCCTAAAACCGCTGCCTGAGGCAGATTTATTTATTTATTGTTATTTTTTTTTTAAATTATATGCCACCTTTCTCCTATATTGGACCCAAAGTGGCTCACAATGTCACACTGTACCAACCTGAATGGGGAGAGGTTGGTAAGAAATAAATATTGTTGTTGTTGCTATTGTTGGACTAGGCATGGACAGAACCTCCTGCTACACCAGGCCCAAGACTTTTTGCTGCTTGAAGTAAAACACATGGCAATGGACCTTGCCCATTTTCATGTACAGAAGCTAACTGGACCGCAATTGTTGCAATGAAATAGTTCTGTCTGCATCTGCACTGCAGAAGTAATGCAGTTTGATACTACTTTAACTGCCATGGTTCGATCCTATGAAATCCTGGGATTTGTAGTCTGTTGTAGCTCTCTGACAGAGAAGGCAAAATATCTCACAACAGTATAAATCCCAGAAGTCCATGGCACTGAACTACAGCAGCTAAAGTGGTGTCAAACTTTTTATTTCTGCAGTGCAGATGCAGCCTTCTTGGTGCATCCCAACTAGAGTAGGTCCTTTGACTCAGTTGTTCAATGGTGAGTAAACCCAATTAATTGAATAGCTCTACTCTAGTCAGGACTAGAGGTACATCTACACTGTAGAAATAATGCAGTTTGACATCCCTTTAACTGCCCCGGCTCCATCCTACACAGTCCTGGGATTTATAGCTTTGTGAGGCACCAGCACTTTTTGGTAGAGAAAGCTAAAGATCTTGCAAAATTACAAATCCCAGGATTCCATAGGATGGAGCTACAGTACTTGAATTGCTGTCAACCTGCATTAGTTCTACAGTGTGGATGCACCCTAACACTACAATGTAGCTCCTACTTCTCTCTCTCTTTCGTTTTTAAAAAGAGAATCCTCATTTTTCTTTCCAGCTTGTGTTAGCCAAAAGACAATCAAAATCCCTCATCCAAGAGTTCATTGTCTATGGCTCTCATTGCTGGCAATTTATTGTGGTGACAGAAAGACAAATGGAGTTGAATTTCTCCCAAAAAGCCGCTTTGGTGTTCCAGAGGGAGATGTTGGCCAGAGCTGAGGAATTAAGAAAGTGATGACAAATATACTGCCCGTCTCCTTCAGCAAATGAGCAAAATTCATTTCCAGCAGGAGCAAAACAAGAGGCGCACTTGTAATCCTTCCTTGGCAGCGATGGTGTCGTGGCAGCGAACGTGGCTAAATTTGGAATTTGGGTTGCATTAAGTAACTGAGGCTTTTACAAGCTCGGCTGTCTAATATTTAGAGTGGAGCTGAACTGGTTAGGAACAAGAAGACATGCAAATCAACAACGTCTAAAAAATATATTGTGCGGTTTACGCAGGGGATTCCCAAATCCTGGAAAAGGGATGAGCAGGCAGTTGTTGCCTTGTGGATTCTCTTTGGCCCACGACTTCCATTAGTCCATAGCCAGCCAATAGTGAGGGATTATGGGAGCTGCAGTCTAAAAAGGATACAGTAGGCAACAGTCCCCTGTCTTATACTAGACAGTGGATCTCAAGCCATTCCTATCCTGTCTCACTAATCCTGGCTGTCTGGTGTCTCCCAAGGCAAAGCAAGGGATCAGGTAGCTGGCGGAAAGTATTCTTGGCTAAACGGTGGTTCCATTTCAGCTTGGCTGCAAGGTCTCATGATGTAATCCTTGCTTATGTCTGGAGATGTTAAAAAATTCAAGGTTGGGGACGATCCAGTCTCCTCGGTGCTGTTGTTTATAGAAGGAATCAGCTGTTTTTCCCTGGGTTTCCAGCACATCTGCCTCCCAGCTTTGCCTCTTGAAAGCCATCTGAGGCAAAGGCTTGACTCTGCTTCTGCAGAACAAAAAAAGCCCTACGAAACAATGTTCCAAAAAACCCCAAGACCCCTGCCTGCATTGATCTAATTCACTCTTTTCCCCCCTCCCTCTCAACTCTCCCCTTTGTCTGCCAAAAACCAAAGCCAGACTGAGGTCGATCACAGCTGACATGAGAGATGTATGCAACTCTATGGTCCAGAATCATACATAATGTGGTAATTCAGCAGTTGAATATCTTCCAATGGTCAGTGGCATCATTGGGGTTGTGTGGACTGCACTGGGTGATGCTCTTTCAAGCCCTTCTCTCATTGTGGGGCGATGCATAACAGGGGTTGAACTTGATGGCTCTTGAGGTCTCTTCCAACTCTATGATTATGTGATTTGAAATAAATAACCCTGCCTTTCAAAGAAGAAGCACCATGCTAAACAAGGGAAGAAGATAGAATTCATGTGAGTCTGTGGAATCAGTATGCAGAGAGATCTTATAAGACCTTTGAGACTAAGGTCTCATTCCCACTACAGTACTTTTTAAACCAGTTTGCAAATCAGTTTGAAGTGGTTTAAATGATTCTGGTTTGCACTTGAACCAAATCGCTGAAGCAATTCAGAGAGGGGGGGATGCGCTAGACCCATTTAACCTGTGTCTTGTTTTATGCTGATTTTTTCCACATATTTTTTGAAAATCGACCCCGCACAAGTGTGAACCAGATGTGGATTTCAAGAATCGATTTGAAGAAATCGGATTAATGAATCAATTTGTGTCATTGTGAATGCCATACGGATCAGAATCGGTTTACTGTGATGTGATAAGGAGTTTCCAAGTGGGGAAGCGGAAATTAACAACCTGTGTTTGCCCACCTTCAACCGCCCTGCTCTCTTTTGGCCCAGCACCGGAAGTACGTAAATGCGATTGCAGTGATGGACAGAGAAAAAAAATCCCACTGAAAACACTTCAAATTGAACCGATTTATTTGCCAATGTGAACTACAAGGGGGTTATTTTGAGAGACTCCCGCAGGAAATGGTATAAATTGAATCGATTCATTTGTCAATGTGAATCACAAGTGGGTTACTTTATTTTGTTTTACAGCAAGAAAATGCGATTGGGGCAAATGTAGTGTGAACCACACTCCGCTGCCAAACCGATCCACTGATTCAGATCACAAAGTGATTTATTTATAAGTGGGAATGAGGCCTAACTAAAGAAAGAGGTTGGCAGCATGAGCTTTCGTAGACTTGAGTCTGCTTCCTGAGAGGCATTCAATGGATGCAGCTGAAGAAAGAGACTTAAGTCTATGAAAGCTCATGCTGCCAACAAATGAAGAAGATAGACATACATGCAAGATTTTAAGGCAGGACACTCACCCTGGATTCCTCCGCTTCCCCCTGAAGACTGGAAAATAGGGCCTTGGCCCTTAGTCTCCAGTCCAGGCCTGGAGATCTGGGAACCTCACTGAAACCCTTTCTGGTTTGTACATTACAGAGACAGATGTCTCTGCTAGAGTGATTTGATTCTCCTGGTACGTCCACTTCTTCTTTTCATGTTCCCGCTGACCTTCAGGAGATTCTGTCTGTTTACATTCCCAGCCTTTCAAATGCCGCTGGGACGAAAGCATGAAGCTTAAAAGAGGTTGACAGAGTGAGGAGTGAAGAGGACAGGTTGTTGTTATGACGCAAGAGTCTTCTCCATCAGCAATGACAGGTTCATTTCCATCTATCCCTTTTGGAGACTGACTTGAGGTCAGCTAGGGGAAATAGTCATGGTTGCTCTGCATGGGCTTTGCACAGAACCTGGAAAAGCAGTTCTTAAAGACAGTGGCCTCTGTAGTCTATATCAGCTACTTAGGGCCTTGACAAGCACTAAATGCCAGCTTCGGGGCAGAGTCATGCATTTATGGGGAGTCCTGGAGCCAAACCACCATGGATACATCTTTCAAGGATACAGTACTTTGGTTGTATGTTCCTGCAGCCCACAGGGGTTAAACGGGTTGGTCCTTGTGGCCCCTTTGAATTCTTTAAACTTATGATTCTCTGTGTTACAATGAACTGGAATCCAGAGGACGCCAGTTGCCAAATTGTAGCCCAGATTATCTGAATTGCATTGTGTCTGCATATACCTTTTTCCTTGCACCTCAGCCATCTAAAGTTCTCAGTTGCAACCTGGCAACCTCAAAGCACCCTTGTAAAACATGGGTCCCATGAGAGCCAAAGAGAAGGACAGGGAAGAAAACCAGTCCCATGGAAACTCCATTTATAGAAACAAATCTGGCAAGTGTCTGGTTTATTGGATTATTTCTTCCCATGGCCCAAGCTGTGTGATCTGTTTTTGCTTTCTGCTCCCAGGTTGCCATTAAAGAGAATGTCATTCTTATTACCATCAATGGTTTATGGAAGATTTTGAGAGGTCTGATCCTATAGGGAACTTTTTTCAGTTTTTTTTACAAAACTCTTTTATTGACTAAAGTGATGGGCTGAGAAAAAACAGAACTTTCTGGAAGGAGCCCAGCCTCTTAAAGCATCCGGGCATATTTATAAGCGTGTGGATGGATGGCCCTATTTTAGGGGATTAGATGTACTTTTCAAATACAACCAAGGGTTCCATCCAAGCAATAAAGCTGCCATGTTGAGTCAGACTAGAAGGACCTCTGATCCGTCACTGTGCAGTAGTTGTAGCTCCATCCTCTGGAATCCTGGGATCTGCAGTTTCACAAGGTCTGTAGCCTTCTCTGCCAAAGTGTACTGGTGTATCACCAAACTACAAATCCCAGGATTCCACAGGATGGAACCATGGCAATTAAAGTGGGGTCAAACCACATTATTTCTACAGTGTGGATGCACCCTAGGAGTAACCAGAGGTAACCAGAGTTGAAGCCCTGGGGTCACCAGAGGCCAAGTCAATGCCTACATCTTATTTTCTCCCTAACCATCTATCTTGCAAGGTCAAAGTCAGGGTTGGGGATCATGCAGCCTTCCAGATGTGGCTGGATCACAACTCCCAGCAGGTCTTTCCAACATCACCAATGTTGGGGGACGCTAGGAGTGGCAGCCCAACAACATCTGGAGGTCAACATGATTGCCACAGCTGGCCTAAGAACCTTTGTAACCTTCTTTGGTTGGGGGCTAGGTGCCTTGGGCCCCACTCAAGCCATAGGGCCATTGCAGACTGCATCTCCCATCAGTCCTAGCCAGCATAGCAGAGGGTGAGTGATGATGGGAGTTTCAGTCCAACAATACCTGGAGAGGCCACAAGTTGTTCAAGTTGGCTGAAATAAAACAGTTTTGAGCCAACGTGGCCTAGTAGTTTGAGCACTGGAATCTAACTCTGGAGACCAGGGTTTGAATTCCAGCTCAGCCATGTAAACCACTGGGTGACCCTGGGCAAGTCACACTCTCTCAGCCTCAGAGGATGGCAATGGCAAAACCCCCTCTGAACAAATCTTGCTAAGAAAACAACATGATAGCCCTGTTGAAATATTTGATGGGATATCATACTGAAGATAGAGCAATGGCCTTAGGATCGCCTTAAATCGGAAATGATGTGAAGGCACACAACAGCAAGATGACGCTTTAGTGTTTCTTCCTCATCACGCTGTGATGTCAGTGATCCCTGCTCTTCATAAAATGTTCCAGGGGAAACATAACATTCCCAAGCCAATAAGTACAAGTACACTACCCTGAGGCAAAAGAATCATCGAATTGTAGTTAGATGGAGGTTTTTCTCAGGACATGCCAACACTTGGTAGTCATGTTCCTTCTGCCATCTTATTGCGAGTGCTGAGAAATGCATCTTTTCCCGTCACACACCAAAAAACCCTGTTAATACTGTGTTAGTCTCCTGGGTCAGGTTTCCTTGATGTGCTAAGAAGATTTCCCGAAAGAACCACGTCAGGGGACAAATCGGATTATCCTCCCCTTGAGTCAACACAAGTTGGGGAAGAGTGGCAATAAAAACATTACCCTTTAGGAAAGGGCCAAATTGACCCAAATTCTTGGTCGATTACCCACCGGCACAGGCTCATGCCTCCAAAAGACAGAAATACAAGACCAGGGACTCCTGGATGCTGCTGCTGCTGACATCAGAGCTGTCTCCTTTGCTATTTATAAAGAGCATCGTTAACCTTTGGGCCTAATACCATTGCTAATTTTAGGCAAATGGTTTCTCCGTGGCATTTGAGGGTGTGACTAGGAACAAAAGCATGACCACTAATCTGGACACTTTCACAAGCTGAGAAATACAGGTCATCTCAACCCATACTATGGCATGAGAATGGAGAATGATTTCACACAACGGTGCTGAACTCGCACTTGATGGTTGCATGGGAAGGATCTGGCAAGACCCTGAGAGATATGTTTTACAGGCTTCCTGTAGAATCATAAAATCATAGTGTTGCAAGAGACCCCAAGGGGCACCCAGCCCAACCCCTTGCCATGCAAGGAGACACCATCCAAGCACTCCCTGTTACAGATGGCCATCCAGCCTCTGTTTAAAAATAGTCTCCAAGGAAGGAAACTCCATCACTCTCCGAGGCAGTGTCTTCCACTGTCAAACAGCTCTTATTGTCAAGAAGTTCTTCCTAATGTTGAGCTGGACTGGAATCTCTTTTCCTGTAGCTTGCATCCATTGTTGTTCAGGGTCCTATTCTCTGGAGCAACAGAAAACAAGCTTGCTCCCTCCTCAATATGACATCCCAAATATTTAAATACGGCTATCACACCCCCTTTTAACCTTCTCCTCCAAAGGCTAAACCAGTCACTCCTCAAAGGGTTTGATGGTTTCCAGACCTTTCAACATTTTGGTCACCCTCCTCCGGACACAGTTCCAGCTTCTCAACATGCTTTTTGAATTGTGGTGCCCAGAACTGGACACAGTATTCCAGGTGAGGTCTGACCAAAGCAGAATAGAGTGGTACTATTGCTTCCCTTGATCTAGACACTATACCTCTATTGATGCATTGGCATTTTTAGCTGCTGCTTCACACTGTTGACTAATATTCAACTTGTGGTCTACTAGATCCCTTTCACATGTACTTGCTGTCAAGCCAGTTGTCCCCCATCCTATATCTTTGCATTTATTTGTTTGTTTTGGTCTAGTTGACTTGTATTTCTTTCTTGTTCTTCCTGTAGATAAGGCTCCTTGTCATAAGCAGCAGAAAATGCTCAAGAAATTAAATTGGATATACCAATAGCAATAGGAAGGGTAAATTCAACCCCCTTCTTGGGAACTTTCGAGAGCTCTTTCTTTTTGTGGATCGTGAACTAAGACAGATCTGCATGAGATTTCCTGCATGGCAGGGGGTTGGACTGGATGGCCCTTGTCGTCTCTTCCAACTCTATTATTCTATGAGTCTATGATTCTTTTCCTGTTATTGCCAATCAGTGATCAATATAAAAGGCTATTTAAAATGTGGGAGCTGAATTAAATAAAATATTGCATGGGATTCATGTTTGGTTTGCAGCCCAGAAAATGTTTGCATGTACCTGAGCTCTAGTTTACAGTCAAGCAAGATGCAACATGGACCTGACCTCAGGTTTACATCCAAGGAAGCTTTTGCGTGCATCTCAGGTCTGGTTTGCAGCCTGGCAAGGTGTACCATGGAACTGGCTTCTGGTTTGCAGCTTATGAAGCTTTTGCATATAACGGAGGCCTGTTTTAGTCGCAGGAGGTTTTGTGTGTAACTGAGCTTTGGTTTGCTGCCCAGGAAGATTTTTGTATGTGCCTGAGCTCTGGTTTGCAACCTTGCAAGGTGTAATATGGAACTGACTCCTGGTTGCATCCCAGGAAGCCTCTAAGGTCCCAGTTTGCAGCCCAGAAAGATTTCTCTGTAAATTAATTCTGGGTTGCAGCTGAGAAAGCTTTTGCATGTACCTGAGCAGTCTGGGTTGCAGTCTGGGAAACGGTACCATGGAACTCAACTAGTTTGCAGCCTAGAAAGCTATTGCTCTGGAGCTTACTTCTGAGTAGACAGTGCACACCGAATTGACCTGTGCTTCTTATGGTTGGTAGGAAAATGTCTAAAATTGGTAAGAATTACAAAGACCTCCACATGCTTTGCTTTGGTACCAGTGCTACTTAGTTCTGTTGGAATGAAGCCCTGAATCAAAAAATAAACATGTTTCCTAGCCTTTCTCTGAGCCATAAACAGGTCCTTCTTCTGTCCTGGGTGCAATAAACATGAGTTGCATATACGATGCTGCAGATGGGTCTACGTTAAATAGATCTCTCCTTTGGCTCATTTTTCTTATGCAACACAGCCATAAAAAGGAGAGTTGGATTTGATATAGTCCTTCGTAATCTCTGGCTGTCATGGGATGCCAAAAAGCAATCCCTCTGGATTTCTTGCAGAGCGAAACATCTCTTTCCCCAGGGAAGATTCCCCAATGAATTGTTTTAAGACTGTGATTGCCAACTGCCAAGGACTGCTGTCAAATCCAAGCAGGGATCAATTTTACAGCTTCTCCGTTTTGATGGAGACAAACATCACGTTGCAAGCCGCCTCAAGCCCTCCTGTTGGGTGTGGAAAAGTATGATAATTGCCCTGTAATAAAGAAAGTTCATTTAAGGGGAATGCCCCTAAAGCTCAGCAGCAGACCACTTCTTTGCATGCAAGTAGTTCAAACCCCTGGTGTCTACAGTTTGAAAAATTTCAGTTAGTCAGAGGTCTGGGAGAGCTACTAGGAGTGGGATTCAGAGCTTGGGAAACGTCGAGAAAATAAGAACTTTGTACAAGGGGGATTAGGACGAAGAGTGCAAAGTGTTCATTACCTTCTTGGCCTCTTATGCTAATGTTCTTGCCTTATTTTTCTCAGGAACCTGTGCAGCTTCAGCAGATGCTAAATTCTGGACTTAGAATCATACAATCATAGAGTTGGAAGAGACCACAAGGGTCATTTAGTCCAACTCCCTGCCATGCAGGAACTCTCAATCAAAGCATCCTCATTGACTGATGGCCCTGTGGCCTCTGCTTAAAGACTTCACGGGTATGACCTTGGCACTTGGACATGAAGGGAGGATTGGCATTTAGGGAGGAACGTGTACCAACCAGTTGTTAAGGCACATCCCGTTGAGACATAAGCATAGATAATTGTCGATCAGAATAAACAACATTAATTGGTTGGTTTAGATGAAGAGCCTAAACATAGGTGCCATTAATTGGAAGCACATGTCCAGCAGATGGCAAGTGTCATGGAGTGTGCTCATACTCCAGAATGATGTCTGCCTATTAACAAATAAACCCCAAAAGTTCCCCTATAGAAATGCACCAAGAGAACTTGCTGCAGACTTGGAGGGCAAGCAAGGTGTTGCACATTTTCGGCTTGGGTTATCTCTGCTGTTGCTTCTCTGAGCTTTCAAGAACTGATTGGAGACGTGAGTGGTTCTGTTGGACTTGAGACTTGACTTTATTTAACACCTGTAAGTTTCACCTCTTATTTAATAAATCTGATCCACCTTGCACCCATTGGCAAGTTTATTGCCTCCGTACCCTCAAAGGAACATTAACAATCCAAGTTACACAGATGACACAATGCTACTAGCAGAAACAAACAAAGACCTGGAGCAATTCCTGAAGAAGGCCAAGGAGGAAAGTGCCAAGGTAGGCTTAATAGTGAATATAAAGGGGGGGGGGGGAAATGGCCAGGGAAGATTTACGAGAATAAATTTGTCCCTAGACAAAGAGAAAATTGAAATTAAGCCATGCAGTTGTAAAAGAAAAAATGCTTTTACAGGTATTTGGTCAGCTGATGTGTTTCTGGAAAACCCTTCTTTTTAATGCTAGAAACTGTGGCCACAACAACATAAAAAGAGAAACAGAAGAATTAGCTTATGAAGAAGGGTTTTCCCAAAACGTATCAGCTGGCCAAATAAAAGCATTTTTATTTTTTTTATTTTTGCAACAGCACGGCTTAACAACGTTTTGTTCCACACAAACATCGAAGTATATCTCCCATTTCCCAGCATTTTATGGTGTTTTTCCCCCTTTCAGTACCATACCTTCAGTCCAGAAACAACTGAACGGCTGCATGATTCCAACGCTGTCCTGTTCGTTAGTCCTTCCCTATTAGAGACAATCCATTAAAATCAATTGCTCAGTTGTACATCTACACAGAGGTAACTCCCATGGATTCAATGACAATAGGATTGAGGCCTTAATGTAGAGATGGGAAATGCTTGACCCTCCAGATGTTGGTGGATTGCAAATCCCAGTAGCTCAAGCCAATACAGCCAAAGGTCAGGAACACAGGGGTTTGCAGCATATCCCCTTCCATTTCATAAATCAAAGTCAGGACGCATGTGGCCAAGCAACATCATAATGTGGTCAAGAGGGTCAAAGTAATAAAATAATAATAATAATAATAATAATAATAATAATTATTATTATTATTATTATTATTATTATTTATATCTCACTTCTCCAAAGGATCGAAGCGGCTAACACTAAAACCTCCATAAAATACAGTAATCACTTATTACCATTATATCTCAAACCCTTCCTAACCCTCCCATCCACAATAAAATACAATTAAATTATTGAACAATTATTAAAATACAAGGCAAAGGCAGTTAGGGCAGTTGTTGGTTGATTAAATATGAGGTTGCTAAAATGTTAATCTGGGAAGGCCTGCTGGGAGAGATATGTCTCGATTGCCTTTTTAAAGCAATCAAGATTAGTGATACATTTAATCTCCTCCGGCAGGCTATTCCATAATTTGAATAATAATGAGGAAGAACACATAAGCTGGGAAAGAGTGCAGCAGTTTGCTTTTGCCTTTGTCTGTTGGGAAGGGGAATATTCTGCCCTTCTTCTCCTCTCCTCTCACCTGAGTTAAATTGAATGAGAGCTCATTTTTGCACTTTGAACTCAGTTTGCAGTTACTAAAGTAAGTTGAGGACAAATGGGGAAGTGGAAGAGAGAAACCAGGACATTTTAAAAGTAGTTGAAAAAGTGGAATGAAAAAGAGGATTAATTGGGCCTGTCCCTGCCAAATAGGGATAGTTGGAGAGTATGAAGTTGCACTTTGAAAACATTTAGAGGGCTCTGCTATTCCCACCCTTGCCAAATGTATTGTTTATATCAAACATTTCTGCTAAAATAATAACCAAGATAGCTTCCAGTCCAAAGAAAACACAATATAACAAAAGGCCACAATAAAGCAGGGACGTCATTAAGCGAGAACGACAAAAGAAGGCTGAAATTAGCTTTTCATCATGAGTTCCCAGAGGTTTGCAACAGCGCTGTTGATTTAAGGTGTAAATGTTACACAGTCTCCTGCGTTCAGAGCAAAAGTCTAACAAAGGATGCAACAATGATGACATTATGTGGTTAGGCTGGTGGAAATGGCCCAAAGACAGCAGCCAAACCTGATCAGGAAAGGAGCCACAATCAACAGATTGCAAAACCTTCTGGTCTTATTCGGGGAATCTGGTTTCAGCTTTCCAAACAAGGTAGACAAATATTTTTAGCAAAGTGTAGGGAAACAGAATTCTGCAGCGGAAACAACAAAAAAGAGGAATCAGAAGACCATCTTCTTGGTTGATCCTGACAGAGCTTTAAAAATACACATTTTGCAGAAAATACAAAATTTTCAGACTACAACTCCAAGAATCCTCCAGCCAGTTTAGGATTCTGGGAGCCGTAGTCCAAAAAGAGAACTTTTACAATCATCTGTCTCAAAAAAGGACCAGATTGCACAGGCAAAACTGACATGCATGGGATGCTTCCAGAGGTTAGAAATCTGATTTTTGTTTATTACAGTATTTTATTTTAACCCAGTCTTATGCCAGAAAGGCTCTCAGAGTGGGTTACAGATTGCTAATTTAACAGTTCCCTGTACTACTGTTACTAGAATCCCCCTGCTAATAAGGAGCCACTGGATTATGGGAAGTGTAGTCCAAAGAGTGAGTTTTCCAAACTCAGGATTGCCCACCCAAAGTCACATTGTGTTAATGACTGAGGTCTGAATGCACACCGGCTGTAGAATACTCTTCCCTTAGAAGCCAAATGGCACCAAAGCTAAGTGTCATTCTGTCATCAAATAAAAACATGTTTTTTTAGTGAAGCATTTGGAGACCTACATATATTGTTGTTTTGTGTCTTCTTGTCATTTCCAATTTATGGCAACCCTAAGGTGACCCTATCATGGGGTATTCTTGCCAAGAAGGTTTGCCTTTGCCTTCCTCTGAGGCTGAGAGAATGTGACTTGCCCAAGCTCCCCCAGTGGGGTTCAATGGCTGAGCAGGGATTTGAATGAGGGAGGCGCCTAGATCAACACTGAGTGCCTTGTTTCTGAGAGGTGGCACTGGGAGACACAGTCCTCTCTTCCCATTGAATTCATTGAGTGCAAACTACTTTTGCATTTTGAGCTCAGTTTGCAGCAATTGAGATAAGCTGAAGGTGAAAAGTGGAAAGCAAGAAACTGGAACATTTTAAAAGCAGCTGAGAAAATGGGACAGCAGAGGATGAATTGGGACTGTTCTTGACAAACTAGGGCAGTTGGTTTTCATAGAATCATAGAGTTGGAAGAGACTACAAGGGCCATCCAATCCAACCCCCTGCCATGCAGGACCTCTCAATCAAAGCCTCCCCAATAGATGGCCATCCATCCATTTTGTTTGTTGTTGTGTACCTTCAAAGTAGTTTCTGATGTATGGTGACCCATGAGGTTTTCTTGGCAAGTTTCGTCAAAGGGGGCTTTACAATTGCTATCCTTTGAGGCTGAGAAAGTGTGACTTGCCCAAGGTCACCCAGTGGGATTCCTTGGCCAAGCAGGGGTTCAAACGAGGTGCCGAGATCAACACTGGGTGCCTTGTTTCAAACCTCAGAAGTGGCACCACAGGTGACACAGTGGGATGTCTGAGTAGACAGACACCCAGTGTCGCTATGGTGTGCAGAAGAAACCCATGGCATTTCCAATGCTAGAATACTCCAGGAGTAGCCCAGAGTATTCTGGCTGGTATAGATGAGTCCTTAGTTTGCAGCAATATAGGTATGCTGAGAAGAAAGGAGGAAAGAGGGAGTAGGAGGCAAAAAACTGGGACATTTTAAAAGCAACTGGAAAAGTGGGACAGATTAATTGGGACTTTGTCCTGGGCAAACTGGAAGAATTGGAGGGTATGTGAATGAATAAAAATAAGCCATGGCCACGTGTTATTAATCACAGAACATACAGTAATAACAACTGGCTAAGCAATCAAAACCAGCTTGCCATTACCAAAGCTGGGGGTGCTTTGATTGAGAGCTCCTGCATGGCATGACTGGATGGCCCTTGTGGTCTCTTCCAACTCTAGGATTCAATAATTCCCAGATGCCTCAAGAATTAAAAGGCCATAACTTGCTCATACAGAGATCTACAAAGTGTTGCTTCTGGAGGCCAATTTGGCACTGGTTTTGCCTTGAAGTCTGGAAAGAGGAGACTGATCCCCCAACTTGCTGCAACCTTATCACCCCTGTCATTGTTACACACACACACATCTCTTGGGACACTTTATTCTTGGTACATGTGGTGTCCAGACAGGCAAGGCGAGCTGTTCTTTGCTATAAAGACACCAGCCGGCGGGTGAACCAGCTGCGGGTTGGGAGGCGTTCATGATGTCTGAAGTCATGGAGCTATTTAGTTTCTGGTTGTTAGAGCCTCGATGACTCCAGCAGGCTTCCAGCAACAAGCCCCTGGATCAACTTTCAAGGAAAATGAACATCTCAAAAGGAGTTTCTCCTGCAGCAGATCTTCTCTTCTCTGTAACATCAGCGTCTTAGAGTTAACCTGATAGCAAGTTCAGATCCTGCTAGATCCTGCTCCAGGAAGTGAGGGGTGTAGCTACTGGGAACACAGGGCCCTCCTAAATAAAAATTCTGTCCCAACCCCATGCTTTTTTATTTCATTCTCCACTTTTTGTATTGCAGAGTTATCAGGCACCAGGGACATCACTAATGGAGTGCATGGGATACGAATAGTACCAAGTGATACCCTAAGGAGGGTGACACCACTGTTCCCTAAACATCTGCCATTTGGCAGAAATGGGCTGTGGCATTCACCTGCAACCCTTTAAGATGCTGAACAGATGGGGTGAATGGAGCAAGACTAAATGAGAGGAGAAAGGAAAGGCCCCTGTTGTTTTTTTAATTTAAAATTTAATTTTTAAAAAAAAAATTAAAATTAGATTTTAAAAATTATGCTAAAATTTTATTAAATTTTATTTTAAATAGTTGCTCTCAGGCCTTGCCATTCAGCAACAGGCTAACCCACAGATTAACATGTAAATAACGTCTTCTCAACAAAGGGTCACACAGTATATATACACACTGTATGCGGCTTTGAGCTTACGCTGAACTTGTGTCACAATTTAAGAAATGGTTCACGTGCCTGTGGCATGCACACTCCCCGTGCTGTGAGCACATGCCCCATTGTTTGCAATGGGGCGCAAGCATATGCGGATTTGCCCTTATGCGGGGGGGGGGAATCTGGAATGGATCCCTCGTGTAACGGAAGGGCCCACTGTATTTACCCTACTCACTTCGATGCCAGCATTCTCTGAAGATGCCAGCCACAGATACTGGTGAAATGTCAGGAAAAACACGTCCACAGAGCCCGAAAACCCACAAAAAATGATGGATGCCAGCCATGAAAGCCTTCGACTTCACATTTATTTTAAAACACCACATTTTACCACATGTTCACTTTAACCACATGAAACTGCATACATGGAAATATATTTAGCCTGTGCGCATGAATTGTGAGTAAGGAACAGAATGCACCACTAGGGAGCGCAGGGGGTGCAGGCTAAACCAAGGTGATTTACAGAGCACCCAGAAAGGGCGCCCTGCCGGCGCCCGTGTTTGCTGTGCCAGGGAACCGCAGCGGACAAACCGTGCGATTCCCTGGCGCAGCAAAAAGAGGGTTCTTTTTGTGGCGCGGTTATAATGCCAAAAGGCGCCAATGGCGCACTTGCGGTGTCATAACCGTGCCGTGCAGACACTCAGCATCCACAACGTCAAAATGGCAGCACCCATGTAGAATGGGTGCCGCCATTTTGTACTTACTAGGTACGTACTAGGGTTAGGGTGTCCGGAAAGGACGCCCTTTCCTAACCCTAGTACGTACCTAGTACGTACTACTGGCGCGTCTATAATGCGCCCAAGTTACACCCTAAGTGGGGTGACACCACTGCTCCCCAACAGGCCACATGAAATTGTGAACATGTAAATACTGTACATTTAAGCTGTGCATATGAACTGTGAATACGGAAATGGGAGTATGGCAAGGGGGTGCAGTCTGCACCAGGTTACCCCCTAAATGGTGTTACATCATTGCTCCCCAAGTGTCTGGCAGAAATGGTCCACACGAAATTGAGCACATGTAAATACATTTAGGCTGTGTGTATGAATTGTGAATATGGAACCAGGGCCATCATTAGGGGGTGTGGGCTGCACCATTTACACCCTAAATGAGGTGACACCACTACTGCCCAAATGTCTGCCTTTTGGCAGAAACAAGCCACATGAAACTGTATACAGTACATGTAAATACATTTAGGCTGTACTGTACATATGAATTGTGAATACAGAAATGGGAGCATCACTAGGGGGTGCAGGAGGTATGGGCTTCACCAAGTTACACCCAACGTGGGGTGACACCACTCCTCCCCAAACATCTGCCTTTTGGCAAAATCAAGACACATGCAACTATTTGAAACTGTATAAGTAAATACATTTAGGCTGTGTGCATGAAATTGTAATTTGAAGGTATAATTTTAGTTTTGCTAGTTTATGCCATAGTTGTTGCCATTACATTCAGTGATATACGAGAATTATGATTTATAAGTGACTTTAGTATAAAAAACATTACTAAGGATTGGTCATGGTGTGATATGGCAGGAGGTCAATGAATTTACCACACCGGGTGACGCCAGCTTCTAATGACACTGCTGCCAGGTGCCCTACAAAAACATGTGAGTGTGTGTATATATAGCTACAGTTCTAGCATCCATGACTTGAAAATATTTTTAAAAAATATAAATTCCAACAAGCAAAGCTTGATTTTGCTATTTCATATAAGGGGCAATGTTTTCCTGTGCCATTGTGTTTAATGGGACTTGAGCATCTACCGATGAGACCCAAATCTAAACATGAAATTCATGTATGTTTCATATACACCTTATACACATAGCACAATCTTTTTAATCATTTTGTGTATGGAACAAAGTTTGTGTACGCTGAACTGTCATAAAGCAAAGGTGTCACGATCTCAGCTGGCCATGAAGAAAGTTTTTGGCTTTTGGAATATTTTGGCTTTTGGACTTCCAGAGAAGGGAGACTCATTCTGTATTTTGAAAGAGAGCAAATTCAGTGTTGTCAGTCGCCATATCGGGGGAAAGGTAGTGTTCAAATAATGTGACAACTGGATGGACAAACACCTGCTGGATCTATATTAGAGCCTATTGTTCTTGCAAGGGAGTTTGCAAACAACCCAGGAAGGTCTCTTTCTATGGGATCCGATTCCTCATCCAGTAATAATCGGTGAACCAGCACAGAGGAGCCCTTGAGTTCACAAGACCCTTGTTGGGATTAATCCTTGCTAACAGGTGAGATGGTGACCTCTCTGATCTTCCTCAGTGTGGCCTCTTTGGCCTTTACTGTTATTATTTAGTCATGGCTCAGAAGCAGGGCATCCGGCATTTCACACCAGGCCATTCCAATCCAACCCAGCCAATTGGGAATGTTGTCCTGGAATCTCTCTCTTTCTCTCCCAACATCCCATGAAAGACTCTCTTGTTCGAGTCCAGGAAGGAGAAAAGCTGCATGAAATGCAGAGACAGGTGCCTATCTTGGGCTGGCTTTTTTTTTTTTGGGAGACTTCTTTACAATATCTGTCCACATGCAGAAAGCCAGAGTAATGAATTTCAGCAAGAGAGCCAGGCCAGAAAGACAGCTCTCGCAGCCAGAGGCAAAAGCAAACTGTTGCATCATCTCCTAACATTTCTGATCTTCCTCCTTAATAACTTTTGGAATTGTGACCATACGCAGATCTTGATCGGTCACATGTGTTCCGGTTTTTATCTGTGAAATGCTGGAGGAAATAGAGTCTTCCTTGCCAAGGAAAACCCTATGAAAGTCATGCAGTTAGCATAAACCAACAGGCGATTTGAGGGCACATTTGAATGTTGGACCATGCCTCTGGAGACCAGGGTTCAATTCTCCATGGCAGGGGTTTGGACTGGATGGCCCTTGTGGTCTCTTCCAACTCTAGGATTCAACAATCTTATGATTCCCCAATTGGCCATTGAAACCTTGGCCACGTCACATATCGTCGGCCTTCAACATTTGTAGCTTTGGCTTTTGCGGATTTGATTATTCACGGATTTGATCAATATATCCTCTCTAGGAATCTCTAGGTCCTCCAGTGCAACTCTGCTGGGACTTGACCATAGTGTCACACTGAAGGACCTGGAGATTCCTAGAGAAAACATTTCTTTAGTAATTTGTAGGTCCTCTAGTACTGTTCTATGGTCAGCTTCTGCCAGGTGTTGGCCACAGAACTGCACTGGAGGACCTAGAGATTCTCAGGTTTTAAAAATAAGTATATTTTTATTTGCCTTCCCTCCACTTTTATGGGGACCTTGTGCCCCTAGCCACAGCAAAGCCCAGTGTACTCTCAGCCACAGAGGATGGCAATGGCAAACCCCCTATGCACAAACCTTGCCAAGAAAACTCCATGCTAGGGTCTCCATAAGCCAAAACTGACTTGAAGGCACACAACAAACACAACAAATGCATATCCACAGTCCTGAAAATGTGAACCTGGCTTTCCTTTAACAGCAGGCTCTGTGTGTGTGTGTGTGTGTGTGTGTGTGTGTGTGTGTGTGTGTGTGTGTGTGTGT
>NC_056526.1:4410705-4442932 GCF_019175285.1 Sceloporus undulatus | reverse complement strand
ATAAAATTCCCATGGCAATCTTCATATATTCAGCATAGGTTTTCTCAGGGCAATGTTTTCAGAGTGTTCCTCAGTTCAGAAGAGTGACTACTCAAACTCAGTCTGCAAACTTTAGCACCTAATATATATATATATTAGGTGCTAAAGTTTGCAGACAGAGTTTGAGTAGTCACTCCTCTGCACTGAGGAACACTTCAAGCATTGCTCTAAGAAATCCTATGCTGAATTCCAATCCATATTCAAGTATCTTCTTCTTCTTCTTCTCTCTTCCATGTGGTCCACAGACTTCAGGGGGCCTGGAAGGAATGCATCAGCACATGCAGTCGTTCGTCACTGCCTGAGACGCAATGCTAGGCGCCAAAGCCACATGCACAGGCGGCTTTAGCACTCGCCACCCCTGATGGGACTCAGCTGACATCTGAGACCCTCAGACGGCTGTGGCGGAGCTGAGCGCCAGACAGATTTGGACCAAAGTGGTTCTAATCACCTTCGGTTACTATCCTTCAACAAAATGAACTGCTGGTTGAAGGTGGTGACATGAACATATTCATGTCTCCGCAAAGCTTGTTGTTGTTGTGTGCCTTCAAGTTGTTTCTGATTTGTGCCAACATTAAGGCGAGCCTATCATGGGGTTTTGTTGGCAAGATTTGTTCAGATGTTATTGCCTTCCCCTGAGGCTGAGAGAGTGTGACTTGCCCAAAGTATCCCAGTGAGTTTCATGGCCAAACTGGGAATCGAACCCTGGTCTTCAGAGTTTAGGTCCAACACTCAAACACTACCCCACACTGGCTCTGCCAAGCAAGGCACCTGAAATCATACAGTCCTGGCTTTGAAATTTCTCCAAAGCTTAGGAGTTTATCACACGAAGGAGATCAGGAGTTTATCCTGTGAATACCCCAGAAAAATCGTGTAATTACGTGAAATTATTTTGCACGACGTTACACAAAACCTGCCACAAAGAAGCATCAACGTACTTCTTTTTACTTTTGGGATTTCAGTGACAATGCATTTCCAATATCCCTTTATTTGCACAATTGCGTGTGATAATCATTGGTGCAATTACTAGCCATTTTCGCTTTATTTGCGGGATGCTTTAAATGCGCTTTAATCTCTCTTTAATGCCAAAATTAGCCCCAGTGTGATAAACTCCTTAGAAACTTTACCATTATGGGATTCATTGCTGTTGTTTGCCATCAGGTCTGTTTCAACTTATGGCAACCGTATGAATAAGAGACCTTCAAGAGTGTCTTGACTCTGGGATTTGGAGCTGTAGTATCACAAATTAGGTACTGGAAACCATGCCCTATGAAGAATGATGGAGCTGAGTATGGAGTCTGGAGAACAGAAGGTTAAGAGGTGATATGATAGCCCTGTTTAAATATTTGAAAGAATGTCATACTGAAGATGGCGCAAGCTTTTTTTCTGATGCGCCAGAGTCTAGGACCCAAAGCAACGGATGCAAGCTACAGGATTCTGGGAGCTATAGTGGAAAAAAGTAACTTTCTCAGGCTGTAATGACCTCCCAGGGTGCATCTACACTGTAGAAATAATACAGTTTGACACCACTTTAACTGCCATGGCTCCAGCTGGTATTTGTAGTTGGATGAGGCACCAGCACTCTTTAGCAAAGAAGGCTAAAGACTTTGTATAACTACCAATCCCAGGATTCCATAAAATGAAGCAACAGCACTTAAAGAAGTATCAAACTGCATTACAGTATTTCTACAGTGTAGATGCACCCCCACTCAGGCTATCATTCATGGGGACCACTAGAGAATGAACAGATCAATCTATTATTGTTGTTGTTATTTATTGTATTTGTACCCCACTCTTTAGCAATGCTCTCCAAGCAGCTTACAAATCTAATCCTATAGAGTGGGCAAAGTTTGGTCCGCGGACTCTTTTGCAGACCCCAAAAGCCACTTCTCTGGTTTCCCAATTATTTTCCTAGCCAAATAAAATAAAATAAAGTGAATTACATTAATGTTTATGGAAGCCTCCGCCATCTGCAATTCACTTCTAAAATATTTTACAGGTCCCCTCTGCGCCATTCAAGAGCGTTCCAAATTGGACGTGGAGTTTCCAGACATTTTTGGATGCTTTTTCTTCCTTTCTTTTTCGATTTTTGACAGTTTGTGTGGCCCTACACACTGCAGAAGGGCCTGGGGGCTGAAAATTTGCCCCCCGAGTCACCAAAGTTGCCCACCCACCCCTGTTTTAATATGACTCTGGACATTTTTCACCTGCCTGGCCCACTCAGAGAAGAATCTCCCTCTATGTGCTCCCACAGAGAGAAGATGGGGTAGTCCATGCCCCCCTGCAAACCTTTACTCCGGGTGGCACCAACCTCAGTGATGCCATGGCTCTCTTTGCAGGGCTTTGATAAGCAACCTGTTCTAGTCATCAAAAGAACTCAGGGGACTCTGAAGGCATAGAAATGATATACTATTGAAATAAAAGAGATGAGCATCTTCTGACAATTATTAGATATTATCGTCTATGCCACAACCTGCCCCTGTTCATTCTTCTCTATGGCTTCCCTTGAGTTCATCCTCCCTGCCCTTCACCTGACCTCCTTGCTGCTTGCTGACATATTCAGTCTCACTTATCTCTGCTCCCAGGCCTGCACTTCCCTTCACCTTTTCCATGGGGGTCCGGTTTCCTTCACAGCTGAAATAAGAGACCCCCCTCTGCCCCACTCCAATCCCCTGGCTTTGCATTCCACCTGCGTTCCAGGAATTCAATGCAGAAAAAAGAGAAAAGAGGACTACAATGGAGCTTGTGAATATGACTTTCTTGGTTTGCAGTCTGCAGAACTTTCTGGGCTGCATGTCCAATGAGCCACACGCTGCCAGGGGGGTTCTGGGAGTTGTGGTCCAGGAAAGGATTAAGGAACTCTCCCAGGCTCTGCAGGCCTGCTTCTCTAAGGATGGTGTGCACACTTTAGATACGGAACAAAGCATCAAACTATATGCTGATATTCACGCGCACAAATCATGCTACAGTGGGCTCTTGGTATCTGCTGGGGTTTGGTTCCAGGACTCTCTGTGGATACTAAAATCCATGGATGCTCAAGTTCCATTATGTACAATGGGGTATCATCATCATCATCATCATCATCATCATCATCATCATCATCATCATCATCACCACTATTACAGTAGGCCCTTGGTATCTGCTAGGGTTTGGTTCCAGGACCACCCACCCCCCATCCGTGGATACCAAAATCCATAGATGCTCAAGTTCTATTATATACAATGGGGTATCATCATCATCACCACCACCACCACCACCACCACCACCACACTGGGCCCTTGGTATCTGCTGGGCTTGGTTCCAAGATCCCCTGTCGATACCAAAATCCAGGGATGTTGTAGTCCCATTAAATGTAATGGGATATTCATATTCTTATTTCAATGGGCCCTGGACCATTGGTTCCAGGACCCCCCATGGATACCAAAATCCAAGGATGCTCAAGTCCGATTGTGCACAATGGGGCATTATTATTATTACTACTGCTACTGTACTAGTATTACTGTGGTCCCTTGATATCTGCTGGGGTTTAGTTCCAGGACTCCCCATGGATACCGAAATCCAGGGATGCTCAAGTCTGATTGTGCAGAATGGGACATTATTATCATTATTATTATTATTATTATTATTATTATTATTATTATTATTATTACCACCACCACTACTACTATTACTGTGGTCCCTTGATATCCACTGGGGTTTTGTTCCAGGACCCCCCATGGATACCAAAATCCAGGGATGCTCAAGTTCCATTATGTACAATGGGGCATCATCATCATCGTGACAATGGCCCCTTAGTATCCACTGAGGGGTCATTCCAGGACCCCTAGTGAATACCAAAATCCATGGTATTCAAATCCCATTAAATACAGTGGCATAGTAAAATGGTGTTCCTGATATAAAATGGCAATATCAAGGGTTACTTTTTGGAATTTATATATGTTTTGTATATTTTCAACTCGTGGATGGTTGAATCTGTGGATAAAGAATCCGTGGATATAAAGGGGTGACTGTTATTTATTTAAAGTTGACCCTTTGTATCCACAGATTCAATCATCCAAGGTTTGAAAATATTTATTTAAAAAATCCAGAAAGCAAATCTTAATTTTGCCATTTTATGTAAGGGACAGCATCTTTCTACCCTATTGCATCTAATAGAGCTTGGAAAAATTACTGGTTGGACTACAACTCTAACAAGTATAGAGATGGCTGGGGGATGCTGGGAGTGATAGTCCCCTAAAGGTGAACTTATAGAACCGTAAATGCTTAGCGACAATAACAGAATACAATTAAATGACAAGTGTGCTGTTCAGGACTACAACACTAATCCATATAGTGCATGGCTGGGGGATGCTGGGAATTACAGTCCCTCAAAGCTTTGCTTATAGAACTGAAAATACTTAGCAGCAATAACAGAAAACAAGAACAAGTAAATAACAATGAGTGCGCCATAGAGTTTGGGGGGGAAATACTGAAAAAATGCTGTGGAAACACCTCTATGTGACCCCCCCCCCAAAGAAAACCTAATTTACTCTGAAGGAAGCCTCAGTGAATTATTCCCTAATAAATATACATACTGTACTTCAGCAGCAGAGCTATCCTTCAAAGAGGTTCACACCTGGCCAATTTTAAAATGAGTGACTATATTCATTTTTATTATTGTCCTTTTAAATCAGAAAATGTGAGTGTTGTGAAATATTGGCAGATGGAGGGCATGTAATACACACACACACACACACACACACACACACACACTGGATATTTCACAATGGTATAAACAGGTCATTTCTGCAAACACCTTCTCAGAGCCAGAGTCTCTTGCAAAGTCAGTGGGTTTAGTAAGGGGTCAGGAAAGTCCAAAGTTTTCCCAACTCAAAAAAACCCACACAGGTTGATGCTTTTCTGCTCATTGGCGCATGAAGACAAGGGCAGCTGAGTCTTCATCCGCCTTCAGGTTTGCCAGGTTCAGACCCGGATAGACTAACCTGGATAGTAAGAATTTCAAAGATACCCTCAAAAACGCCTCAAAGATAGTTATCCTAGGTCTCCATCTTTTCCCCCTGAGGCTTCGCCCTCTGATCTTTAATCCCAGCTGTAAGAAAACACAAGAAATGATAACTTTGCTCTTAATTCCTTTTTGCTGCAAATGAAGAAGAAGAAGAAGAAGAAGAAGAAGAAGAAGGGTTGCCAACTGACCAGGAAAATAACTTGTTACGGTTTGCTCTGGTACCCTGAAAAGGAAGTCTGTTCTGCAAAAGCCCAGCAGGGGAAGATTATTGGGGTCTAGAAATCATCATCATCATCATCATCATCATGAACAAGAACAACAGTTATTATTATTATTATTATTATTATTATTATTATTATTATTATTAAACTTGTATGTTGAAATGGTTTTGTGTTTTTGTGTTGTACTCCTTTGACCCTTGGGGCGAGATGCATAATAATAATAATGAACAAGAAATTCTATATTTGCTCTTAATCCCTTTTTGCTGTAAATAAATAAGGGTTGCCAACTGATCAGGAAAATACTAATACTAATACTAATTATTATTATTATTTCTTATTCATCTCTCCCCAAGGCCTGAGATGGGGTACAACATGGATCAAAACACATAAAAGCATTTCAACATACAAGACAGAGGATTAATGGGGACCTTCCTTGCCAAATTGGGACACTTGGAGGCTATAATGTAAACCTTATTGCTGCTGACACCTGCTAGTTGCTGCAAGTAGAAAGCTCTGTTTAAAGGGGCAGCTACACACAGCATTGCAGATGTTGTTGGACTGCAACTCCCAGCAGACCTCGCCATTCTGGTGAGGGCTGCTGGGAGATGCAATGCAGCAGTTTCTCACATGTAACTCCTCTGAATTCAAGGTTATCATAATTAAATGAATTATTTAAAGGTTATCTAAATTAAATTAATTCTTAATGTAATTAAAATAGATTTAATTCTTAATAATTAATTTAATTTCTCATTTAATTACGAATTAGTTTACCATACTTTCCCCCCCCCCTTACTGCAGCAAATTAACAAGGTTATAGTTTAGGATGCCTGGAATTCTGTGTGTGCGTGTGTTCTGCAGGATGCAGTTGTATCACTTGTATACCGATATAACTGGCACGGGTCTAGCTAGCCCAAGGAGTCCTGGGATTTATAGTGATATACTTAGAAGCTATACTTAGGAGGAGCCATCATGGTTTGAGTGTTTTAAGTATTGCAACTGTGGAGACCAGGGTTCAATTCCTCACTTGGCCATGAAACCCCTGGGCCACCTTGAATAAGTCACACTCTCTCAGCCTCAGGGGAAGGCAACGGCAAACCTCCTCGGAACAAATCATGCCAAGAAAACCCCATGATAGGTTTGCCTTAAAGTCGCCATAAGTTGGAAATGACCAAAAAGAACACAACAACAACAACAAAATTAGGAGGTACCAAAGTACCTTGAGAAGAGGATTGTGGATTCAGTCATTTTAATTTTTTAGTGTAGATGGTCAGCCAGCATTCTATAGGGATTCAAGTGTTTTTGGACTAAGATTGTGGGGTTTAAATCCTTGCTCAAACCATGGAAACCCTCTATGGCCCCTTTCCCACTTACATTTAAACCGGTTTGGGATCCGCCTTCGCTCCGCGTCGGTGAATTGATTCCAAACAGTCCGTCATTCCCACTATGAAAGTGGATCTTTTAATTATCCTCTTGTAATCGCTTCTTTTTTGGCACGATTGTCGTCGCCACTAGTTTGGGCTGCTTCAAAATGCATGTCAATCATCTGTGCGTCAAAAGTGACTTAAGCAGCAGCCCGGCTTGGGAACTATATATATTTTTAAAGAAAAAATTGATAGAAGACTTGATTCATTGGTTTTGCAACTACTTGCCTCACACCGAGCTCCCGATCCCCCAGCTTGCCACCTGAGTAACTGCAAGTAGTTGCAAAATGAATAAATCAAATCATCTATTGATTTAAAAAAAAATAATCATGGGCCCGGTTTCAAATGGGACCAAGTCATATAACCCTATCGCTTTAAATCATAGTGGGACTTGGTTGGGCAAGTCACATCAGAGGAAACCTCTGAGCAAATCTAACCAACCAAACAAACAAACCCTGGAAGATGCTTGTCCTACGTCAGAATTGCCTTGAAAGCACATAATAATAGCTATGTGGACCAATTCCCAGAGAAACCTGGGGACCTCCTACAGAATCCTGGGATTTGTAGTTTGGTAAGGCACCAGCAGTCTTTCACAACGAAGGCTCAGGGTGCATCTACACTGCAAAGCAATGCAGCTTGACCCCACTTTAAGTGCTGTAGCTCCAATCTATGAAATCCTGGGATCTGCAGTTTTATTGCCAAAGAGTGCTGGTAACTCACAAAACTTTAAATCTGTGAGCTGCCTTGGGTCCCTTTGAGGAGAAATGAAATGAAATAAATAGATAGATAGATATTGCAGGATGGAGCCCAGGCAGTTAAGGTGGTATCAAACTGTATGATTTCTGCAGTGTAGAAGCATCTTCAAAGGAGCATACTAAAGCACATCTACGCTGCAGAAATAATGCAGTTTGACCCCACTTTTAACTGCCATGGCTCCATCCTACAGAGTCCTGGGATTTGTAGGTTTTGTGAGGCGCCAGCACTCTTGGGCAGAGAAGGTTAAGGACTTTGCAAAACTACAAACTCCAGGATTCTATCGGGTGGAACTATAGCACTTAAAGTGGTATTAAGCTGCATTATTTTTGCTGTGTAGATGCACCCTCAGAGGAGCATGTTGGACACATCTACAATGGAGAAATAACGCAGTTTGAAACCACTTTAACTGCGTGGTTCCATCTGACAGAATCCTGTGAGTTGTAGTTTTGTGGGGCACCAACACTCTTCGGCAGAGAAGGCTAAACTACAAATGCCAGGGTTCCATAGGATGGAGCTACAGCACTTAAAGTGGTGTCAAACTCCATTACCTTTACAGTTTGTATGCACCCCTAAAAGAAACTTGAAGTCCCTCTGGCTAGACTACAAATCCACATTCTCCGGTTGTCTTGATTTGGCAGAGACAGTCTTGATAGATATCCCATATTTTCAATCTCTTTTAGAATGTCTCTGCTTCTCTCTCCTTCTCCCGCTTCCCCCTTTTGTCCTCAGCTTATTTCCATTGCTGCAAACTGAGTTCAAGATACAAAAGCAGTCTGCAATCAGCTAAAGAGTGATGGGGGGAAAACCTTCCCCTTCCCAGGTGGTTCAGGCAAAAGCAAACTGCTGCACCCTCTCCTAGCATCTCTGTCCTTCCTCATTAATAACTTTTGCCATCTTGACCATATTCGGATGCTGTTTAGCCACCTGCGTCCCTGTTTCCACCTGCAAAATGGGTATACAAATCCCAGGGTTCTGTTTGATGCAAAAATATGGCAGTTAAAGTGGTACCGAAGTGGTATTAACTGTGTTGGTGTGGATACACCCAACCTCCTGGTTGGTTAACTGGTTAATTGGCTCATTGAATATTCCTCTTTCCTGCTCTCCTCCAACTTGTAATTGGGCCTCCAAAATGTCAATCCAGCCAAAGGTTTCTACCTATTTACTTGAGGCAGAAGGAGCTGCAAAGAGAGCATTGGGACTTAGGAGGAGTAGAATTTATTCACAGGTTTCAGTGTTCCTTTGTATAGATACTTATTATCTCTTTCTTTTCCTGTGACCACTTTGGAGACTAGTTATTTACATTTTTTGTGCTAGGAAAGCACTTTTCATTCCTGCCCAGGTAGTTGCAAGGACCACAGTTTGCAGGTAAGTTGTATACCTTGCTGTGAAATGGGTGCATGCCCCTTAAAACCTTCTGGCTCTTGTTGGTGGTGTTTGCAAGAGCGGTCAATGGGAAAACAGGAGTAGTTATCATTTGGAGTAACAAAATCAAGCTATATAACTTTTAATATGAGTTTTACAACCTTTAATATCTATCTGGCCCTTCAAGTTGCCTCTGGACTTATGGCCACCTGATGAATTTCATAGGGTTTTCTTAGGCAAGGAATTCTCAGATGTGGTTTTGTCAATTCCTTTATCTGAAATAGAGCCTCCAACACCTGGTATTCGTTGCTAGTCTTCCATCTAAGTACTAACCAGGGATGACCCTGCTTAACTTCCAAGATCTTGAGTGCATTTAAGCTTATCACTCTGTATAGCATCCAAAAAACTGGGCTTACATTTACAAACGCTCATGCTAAAATAAAGTAAATGCTGAAATAAATTTCACGCTAAAATAAAAACCAATTAGTCTTAAAGGTGCTGCTACGATTCCTTTTTTCCCTCTCCTTCCCTTCCTCCTTTTTTATGCTGCGAAAGACAAACACTTTTATTTCTTTGAAAATAGGGATCATTAGGTTGCTGACATAAGTAGCTACAGGTTGGGTCTTCTGTATCCGGAATTACAAAATCATCTATATGGGTGGCTGAGATAGGGACACTTTTGTTTCCCGACGGTTCGATGTACCCAAACTTTGTTTCATGCACAGAATTGTTAAAATAGTGTGTATAAAACTACCTTCAGGCAAGGTCTATAAAATCCAAAAAAAATCCAAAATGCATCTGGTCCCAAGTATTTCCAATCTAGGAGATGCAACCTGTATTTATGTTTGTTTCTTTTTAGCCATTTTGATTTAATGGTTTTTTAAAATTATTATGGCAAGCTGCTTTGGATCTCATACTGGGAGAAAGGTGGGAGTCAAGTGGATAGGCAAATATATAGCGTTTGCATGAGTTACTTTTCAATTCTTTCCTTCCTTGCCTCTTTTAAAAAGATGGCCTTGAGTTGGGACATTGGCCTGGTTCTGGAAAAAACCCAACTATTTAAGGGGTGTTTTCTCCTTTCTCCAACTACTAGTTAAAATGTAAGGATGCTATTTTGCTGGGATTCCTGCCATTTTCACTTAGCCCAGAAATGTTTCTTTCCTCTCTGCCCTACCCAATTGAATTCCAGAAACAGCCTTAAAATTTCTTTGGTTTTGTTTTTGTTTTGAAAGGAAATAAGTAAAAAAAGCACACACAAAAAAATACAACAGCCCTGAGAAGAGTCTGTATTGGCCTCCTGAAATCTTTGTTCAATCTGTAAAGATTTAAGGAAATGAAGCATTCCCAGAGATCCTGCAACTGTCCCAGTTTTGCAGGGACAGTCCCTATGTTCCTCTACCGTCCCACTTTTGCAGCTGCTTTTGAGAATGTCCCAGTTTCTCTCACCTCCTACTTTCCTCTCAGTTTACTTCAATTTCTGCAAACTGAGTACAAAGTACAAAAGTTTGAATTCAAAGTCCTATGCCACCCCACTTTTTCAGCTTCTTTTCAAATGTCCCCAGAGTTTATCACACGAAGGAGATCGGGAGTTTATCCCATCAATATCCTGGAACAACCATGTAATTATGTGTAACGATTTAATATGACGTCGCCCAAAACCTGCCATTAAAGTGGTCACAAAGAAGCATTAATGTGCATCTTTTTATTTTGGTGATTTCAGCTATGATACATTAACAACATCACTTTATTTGCACAATTTATTTGAGCATTTATGCAATTACTCGCTATTTCCGCTTCATTTGCTGGATGCTTTAAATGCACTTTAATCTCTCTTTAATGTCGAAACCAGCCCCAGTGTAATAAACTCCTCAGCTTCTTTCTCCTCCTCCCACTTTCCCATTTTGTCCTCAACTTCCTTCAGTTGCTGCAAACTGAATTCAAAATGCAAAAGTAGTTCTCACTCAATTTAACTTGGCGAAGGAAGGAGAGGGCATGATTTGGCCCTTCCCAGTCGGATCAGGCAAAAGCAAACTACGGCAGCCTCTCCCAGTTTGTGTGCTCTCCTTCATTAATAACTTTTATAATCTGGACCATATTCTGATTTTGCTTGGCCACATGTGTCCTGGTTTTCATCTCTGAAATGTTGGAGGGTACAGGCTGAACATCCTTTATCCGGACTTCGGAAATCCAAAATACTCCAAAAATGAAAACTTTTTCTCATGGCTGGCGGAGATAGTGACTCCTTTGCTTTCTCATGGCCCAGTGTGCACCAAATGGGTTTCATGCACAGGATTATTTCAAACCTTGTATAAACCTATCTTCTGGCTATGTGTTTAAAGTGTATATGAAACTTAAATTAATTTTGTGTTTAGACTTGGACCCTATCTCTAAAGTAACTCATTATGAACATGTATGCAAATACAGGTATTCCAAAATCCAAAATAAATAAGTAACCCGAAATCCATAACACGTTCCCAAGCATTTTGGATAAGGGAGACTCAATATGTAAAAGACTGTGACTGGGTGAGTGGAGATTTTAAACCCAGGTCTCCCTAGACTCAACCCAATGCTTTTAACATATATTGGAACATCCTTGTGTTGTTTATATAATGGGGAGGGTGTAACTACTACTATATGTCTAATTTTCTATCCATGCCCTCATCCCGTTAAAATTAGATCTTTTTTTCTTCCTCCACCACAAACTAAAAATGCCTTCCGTTGTGGTGGTGGGTTGTGTTGTTGCAGTTTTCAGGTTTGGTAAATCTGACTCCTGATTCTTTGACAAGATTATGGCGACAGTAGTGGTTGCAAAAGCCAAGAGCCTTGGACGAACGGGGCGGCCTAAAAGGTGAGCAGCAAGGTCCTAGTTCTCATTAAGGTAGCAAATCTGTGTCTGGTTGTACTACATCCAGGTAGGGATCATAGGACTAAATGTTCCTACATTTTGAAAAGAAATCCCATATATAGACAATGAACATGCCAGGCATTTTAAAAAAAGAAATACAGCATCTTCCAAAATCAACCAACCAGTGATACCTTTATTGGACGAACCAAAATGCACATGATACATGTTGGAAGCTTTCAAAGCTTCACTGGCTTCTGGCCCAATAAAAGTTTCACTGTTTTGTGGATTTTGGATGATGCTGCCCTTTGAAAGCTTGCAACATGTATAATGTGCATTTTGGATGTACCAATAAAGCTATCACTGTTTTGTAGATTTTGGATGATGCTATACTTTGCTATATGTTCAACACGGCTACCACCGGATATGCTCTTTGGCTTCCTATGTTTAGTGATTTTTTCTTCTTCAATTAAATCATATTTATTGAAATTTTAAAACATAAAACATACTAACCCAGCCTCTCTTCTATTCCTGCTCCTCCTACGATGAAAAGCTTTCAACTTCCCTTGGATTCTATCTTAACTAATTTTCCTAATTAGTTTTGCATCTTAACTAAATGTCCCTCTTAATTTTTTAATATTAACTGTTAGTAAGCCTTTCTGGTGTTACCTTTAAAAACCAACATTTCCTTCTACCAAACGCATGGGGGGGGGGGGACACACCTAATTTTACCATCTACTGTATAAGATTATTTTTTTTTAATGAGTAGGAAGATGCGACCCTTTCAATAATCTTTAGATGCTTATTTGGGACCTCAGCTATAGCAGTATCAATAAAAATCACAGAAACGCATAACATATTGCAGGAATAGAGTTGCTTTACTCATTTCCCCCCAAATCAAAAAGACAGAACAAAAAAGAACAGAAAAATAAATGGTTTGAAAATATTTTAAAAATATATAAATTCCAAAAAAACAAATCTTGATTTTGCCATTTTATATAAGGGACACCGTTCTACTATCCCACTGTATTTAATGGGACTTGAGCATCCATGGATTTTGGGGGTCCTGGAACCAAACCCCAGCGGATACCAAGGGCCCACTGTATTCTTTATTATTTTTGCCCAAATGGTCATCCAATTTGTGTTCTTCCTTTTTCTCTGTCATACCTGCTTCTTTTTGTAGTGTTTTGCAGTCGGTGCCCAGTCATCTTCTATTTCCTTGTCATTCGTCTATTTCTCCAGTTTTATCTTTTTGTCGGGGTGCAGCCTGTCAGCAATCCAGAGGTGTGTGAAAACTGCCCCAGTGAAGTTGCCCAACCTTTGTTCTAACTGGTCAAGTTGTGTTATGTGTTACAGAGATGTGGCCCGGGCAAAGCACAAGGCCATGAATGGAAATTCGGAAGCGTCTTTCGAAGGTCACAGCCTGGTTCATGACATCCACCTGTCAGACCGTGTGGAAGATGTAGAGGAGAAGCTTGTGACACTGGCTTTGGATGAAGGGGAGGCTCAAGAGGCGGACGAATACGTGAACGTGTGTCAGAGTGGATTAATGATCTACCGAGAATTGTACGACAAGCTGTTTGAGCATCAGAAAGAAGGTGTTGCTTTTCTTTACAGCCTTTACCGCGATGGGAGAAGGGGAGGCATTCTGGCCGACGACATGGGTCTGGGGAAGACCATACAAATCATTGCTTTTCTTTCGGGGATGTTTGATGCTGACCTGATCCGGTCTGTGTTGCTCATCATGCCGGTTACTCTTGTTAACAACTGGATGCGGGAATTTGTCAAATGGGCTCCTGGAATCCGGGTGAAAGTGTTCCATGGCACCAGTAAGAAGGAGCGCCAGCAAAACCTAGAGCAAGTCCAAAGGAAATGTGGGGTCTTGCTGACCTCGTACCAGATGATCCTAGCCAACTGGGAACAGGTCTCTAGTTTCGGCCAGCAGCAGTTTCTTTGGGACTACGTCATCTTGGATGAAGCGCACAAAATTAAAAGCCCCTCAGCTAAAACCACCAAGTCTGTGTATGCCATCCCAGCCACTAACCGACTTCTTCTCACAGGGACGCCGTTGCAGAATAACCTACGAGAGCTTTGGTCTCTGTTTGATTTCGCTTGTCAGGGGTCCTTGCTCGGCACAGCCAAGACCTTCCGGATGGAATATGAGAATCCTATCACAAAAGCCAGAGAGAAGGATGCAACCCCAGGTGAAAAAGCACTTGGGCTTAAGATCTCAGAGAACCTGATGACCATCATTCAGCCGTATTTCTTGCGCCGAAGTAAAGGTGAAATACAGAAGCTGAAATCTGAGCGAGCCACCTGTCCACCTGGAGAAGAGAGCAACTACACTGCACTGGAAATGCCTTCTCTTCCAAGAAAAAATGACTTTATTGTCTGGGTGTATTTAGCACCCATGCAAGAAGAGATTTATAGGAGCTTTCTCTCCTTGGATCATATAAAGGAACTGCTCAATACCACTCGTTCCCCGTTAGCAGAGTTGACCGTCTTGAAGAAACTCTGTGATCATCCCAGGTTGTTGTCTGCACAAGCTTGCATCCAGCTCGGTTTGGAGGTATCTGATTACTCTGAGCAAACAGAAAGTGAAAACGGAACTACTTCGAGCATGACCCAAGAAATCAAGCATATTTCTGATAAACTTCTCATTGAGGAGTCTGGAAAGCTAATTTTTCTTGTAGCATTGCTGGAAAAACTTCAAGACGAAGGACACCAAACCCTTGTTTTCTCCCAGTCAAGGAAAATGCTGGATATCATAGAGCACATCTTGACTCAGCGGCACTTTAGGCTGATGCGCATAGATGGAACAGTGACACGTTTAGCTGAACGAGAGAAAAGGATTGGGGAATTTCAGATGGACAAAGGCTACTCAATCTTTCTCCTTACCACCCAAGTTGGAGGTGTTGGTCTCACCTTAACCTCAGCCACCCGAGTGGTCATTTTTGATCCCAGTTGGAATCCTGCTACCGATGCCCAAGCTGTAGACAGAGCATACCGGATTGGACAGAAAGAGAACGTTGTTATCTATAGGCTCATCACCTGTGGGACTGTGGAAGAGAAGATCTACCGGCGTCAAGTCTTCAAGGACTCCTTAATGCGCCAGAGCACCGGCGATAAGAAAAACCCGTATCGATATTTCACCAAACAAGAATTAAGGGAGCTTTTCATACTGGAGGAAACAAGAAGCTCTGCAACTCAACTGCAGCTGCAGTCTTTGCATGCCACTCAGAGGAACTCTGACATAAAGCTGGATGAACACATTGCCTACCTCCACACCCTAGAGATGTTCGGCATATCTGATCATGACCTGATGTATACCTGCGAAACAGGCCAGGATGAGGAAGAGGAAGCAGAAGATGAGGACGAACATCAGTACATTGAACACCGGGTGCAGATGGCCCAAGAGTTGGTTCAGCTGGAATCGCGAAAATGAGAGAACTCCCGTACCTTGTGAGTCCTTCACCTAAGTCCCAGTGATTATTTTGTTTTGCCAAAGAAATTGTTTACAGTGACCAGGTGGTCACTCCAGTCTGGAGGCTTAGTTTTGTTCATCTTTTCCACCAGTTCCTTTATTGATGGCCCAGTTTACTGCTCATTCGTAGATTGGTCCTCCTTCTTGATGATGCAGCAAGGACGAATGCCCTACTCTAATTTTTTTAGAGCCTGGATTTCATTGGAACCTTTTCTTGGTACTGCAGTAATGCCATCAGCAGTCCATGGGGCATCATTTGGGCATGATTACCACCACCCACGTTTATGTGGGAAAGTGGTAGATGAGAAGACAGAACCATGTTTGGTTTGATGTTTGCGGTACTTCTTGACAAAGAGTAAGTGGACTTTAGGGAGAAGATAAAGTTGTTCTACTGGTTTGTTTGCCACTCCAAAGACTAATGATCTCCATTAGCTGTTTCGTGCCCAAGGAGATGAAGTGAGGAGGAAGGCCTCTGGCTGACATGGAAATGGTATTGGAGCCAATGGAAGACATTAAGCTAAAGACGTAATTGTGCAGCACGGATTGATGTTATCTTTCTCCATTTAGGGAGGAAGTCAGTGAAACAAAACCCAGAACGAAGGAACTAATCACTCTTCAGGATTTTCCTTTCCTTTTCGTTTCCTTTTCTAGCACTTTAGTTTAAACAAAAAGTTAAGTACTACAGAGTTAATGTTTTTTACTGTCTTTTCTATTACTAGTAAAGTTTTTTTTCTGTTTTAGAAACAGAATCTGTTTCCACAAATCTGCAGTGATCATTATTTGGTGTTTTTGGGAAACGGGACTTGGTTTCATGGAGTGAGTCAGTCCCAGTTGTGGATGCCCATGACAGTGGCGTTGTGAATCCACTCTGGGTTTATAGGCTATCCTAGAAAAGCCATTACAATTTTAGGCTGCATCAATAGGGTATAATAACTAGACTGAGGGAAGTAGTAGTACCACTCTATTCTGCCTTGATCAGATATCACTTGGAATATTGTGTCCAGTTCTGGGCACCACAATTCAAGAAAGATGTTGACAAGCTGGAACATGTCCAAAAGGGGGCAACCAAAAAAGGTGGAAGGCCTGGAAACCAAATAGCCGTTGGAGGAGTGGATTAAGGGGCTGGATAAGTGTAGCCAGGAGTAGTGATTAAGAAGTGATATGATAGCTCTGTTTAAATATCTGAAGGGAGGTCATATTGAGGAGGGAGCAAGCCTGTTTTCTGCTGCTCCAGAGAATAGGAAACGGAGCGATGGATTCAAACTACAGGGAAAGAGACTCGTTTCTACATTAGGAAGAACTGCCTGATGGTGAGAACTATTCAACAGTGGAATACAGTGATGGGGGTCTCCTTCTTTGGAGGTTTTTAAACAGAGGCTGGATGACCATCCATTGGGAGTGTTGTGTGTTTGTGTGTAATTTTATTGAATTTAAAATAATACAAAACAAGCAAAAAGAATAAAAGTCCAAGAAAGTCTAGAAATAAAGCCCAAGTACATCAAGTAGATTGGCTTCTATCCACTTATGTTTGCTATACATATTTATTAACTCTAACTTAATTCTCTTATATTTGATTCATCTCCTTGTTTTCCTATCTTATAGTCTATCTCAAATATCTTATCTGTCTATTGCATATTTTGTGTATAATATTCTTCACTAGAACCAAAACTCCTTCATTCTGTTTAATATCCATCTATCCTTAGGGTGATCATATTTCCTTGTTTGTATCGCCTTCCCCTGCTTCCATTCTGGACTGGGAGTGCTTTGGTTGTGCATGGCAGGGAGTTGGACTGAATGACCTTTAGGGTCTCTTCCAACAATATGATTCTAAAAGTTTGAATCTATTTGGGGATAGGGTTAGACACCTTGGCTAGCTCCTTTAAATTTCTGACTAAAACCCACAGCAGATTCATGGACATGGAATTAGACACTTCACTGATGTTTTGTAGAGTGCCATTGTATTGCTAATGTATCAGACCACAAGCCAGATAGCTGTATGACCAACGCTCCGGATTTGTTGTAGTTTCTTGGTAGGACAGTTCCACTGCCTCATCCATCCAGGTCTGATGTGATTCCTTATGATTATGGTTAACTGCCAAGCATCCTGTAGAATGCTGGGCTTTGTATTTTGGGTTTGTGCAAATCTCCACATTCCATAGGATGGAATTATGACAGTTAAAGTGGAATTATAGCGCTATAACTGTGTAGTGTGCAAATGATCTTGGCTTCTGTCACAGAAGTGAGTCTAATAATAATAATAATAATAATCTCCCAGTGGATTGAAGTGGGGTTACAGACTAAGTAAAAGCACAAGGTTTACTTGGGAGTGAGACTCATTGAGTTCAATCACCCTTATTTCTAAGGAGACACGCATGGGATGGCAATGCCAGTTCATCAGAGAAGGGCATGGTTGAAAGAATAACCAGAGATGAAACTGGTGGAAATTTCCCTTTGTACATTCCCCCCCCCCCCCATTCCTGTCGATATTTTTTTAACCAGTTGTTGATCCGAAATGGCTCTTTCCTCTCCCCGTGACCCAAGCCGCCATCCAGGGTGGAGGCCTTTTGTGTTGTTTCTGACCTCTTTGCCTGCCCTTTGCTCCATGCTTAAAATGCTTGTATTATTTGTAGGCCCCATGCCACTCTTTGAGATATTTTCATCCCATTTATTAGAATTTCCTGGCGAGCTCTTGGACCATTGTTCTGTACTCTGGTCCAAGAAAAGCAAAAGAAGAAGGGGAAAAACCTCCACTGGGCTCAGGGAATGCATCTCTTATCACACCCGCCAGCCGGGCAGTGGATTTCTCTGCCAAATGAGGGAGGAAAGAGGATCAGGGAAGGACAGGGTCTTTGGTGTGTCCTATGGAGAATGTTGTCCTCCAAACCCAGACAAAATGGAAGCTGTTGGGTCCAGTAGTTTTCCTGTAGCTCTGATTGCCAAGCTGATCTCCTGCTCCATCTTTACCAATGTCTACTCTGATCTGTTGCAAAACACCTATTACAGGTTGAATCTCCTTTATCTGAAATGCTTGGGACCGGTTTTAGATTTTGGATTATTATTATTATTATTATTATTATTTAGTGGTAGAATTCAAAGATATAGCCGTGTTAATCTGTAGAATCAGTATGTAGAGAGGTCTTGTAGCACGTTTGAGACTAACTGAAAGAAAGATGTTGGTTGCATGAGCTTTTCTAGACTTCAGTCTGCTTGCTCAAAATGCATCTGAGGAAGTAGACTGTAATCTACAAAAGCTCTTTTTGCCAACTTCTTTCTTCCAGTTAGTCTCAAAGGTGCTACAAGATCTCTCTAGATTTGATGGATTGATTGATTGATTGATTTTGTAATAGCTGTATTTGCATATACATACATCCTGAGACATCTTGGAGATGGGACCCAAACTTTAAGCACAAAATTCAGTCATATATACCATATACTTATACTTATTATTATTAATATTATTATTATTTATCCCGCTCCCTCCCCAAATTGGGACTCTAAACAGCCGCACATAGCTGGAAGGTAATTTTATACAATATTTTTAAGAACTTTGTGCATGAAACAAAGTTTGTTGACATCAAACCTTCAGAAAGCAAAGGTGTCACTGTCCCAGCCACTATCAAAAAAGTTTTGAGTTTTGGAGTATTTAAGCTATTTTGGAATTCTGGATCAAGGAGACTCAACCTATATTACTACAGCCTTTAGGTCTCTGTCCCTCCAGATGTGGCTGTTGGGCTGTAACTACAATTCACCAGCATAACCAATGGTAAGGACATGCTGGGAGTTGCAATCCGGCAACATCTGGAGATATGTATGTTCCTCATCGCTGCTGTTACTGGAATGTATAAACTGGATTGTATTTCAGCTGGTTTCTACACAGCTGCTGGAATGAATGGACTGTATAATTGTAGGCTTCAGGTACAGGGGTGTGTTATGTTTTGGAATGGTCCCTTGGGAAGAGAAAGAAGCAGACTTAGTTATTAGGGTCCTTCAAGTCAACTCCTCTTATGATGACCCTATGTTAGTATTTCCTAATGGAGGCTTGCTCTTGACTTCCTCTGAGGCTGAGAGAAGATAGCTTGTCTACGATCACCCCACAGCTGAGAGGAGATTTCAACCCTGATTTCCCAGTGCCTTAGTCTCTCAAATCACTATACCAAGTTGGCTTTCATCCATACATATTAGTGCTATGTGCCTTCATGTTGACTATGACTTATGACAACCCCTTCTAATGAAGGGGTCTTCCAGATTTACTCAAGAGAGATCTGCCATTACCTTCCCCCGAGGTCACCCACTGGATTCCCATGATGAAGTAGGGATTTGAACTCTGGTCTCCACAGTCCTAGTCCAGTGGTTGAATCTGTACAGCACACTGGGGAGCTTCATGCGTGAGGAAAGAAAGTGGCAGTGCAGTTGGATAGTAGTGCTTTTCTACATGCCTTAGCACATGACATCGTAGATCTTCAGCTCTCATTCTGCAGGAGACAGTTGTAAAAGTGAGTCTTTTGTTGAACTGATTTTTCCAGCTAGCAAAAAGACTCACTTTTACAACCACCTCTCATGAGAAAAGAAGTGATGCAACTACTGATGTCATGTAATAAGGCACATAGAATGGTGCTAATATTCACCTTTTCTTTCCTTGTGTGATAAGCCTGCAAGTCTATACAAGCATATACTGCAACTTCTTTCACGCAGTTAGTCTCAAAGGTGGTACAAGATCCCTTTGTATACTGGAATCCTGTTGGTTACTCTTAACTAGAGCAAAGTCACTGAAGCAATTATTGAATGGTGGGGTCAACATGTATTAAACTGAATACATTGATTCAGGGGTTTTTATGATGGTCAGGACTAACAACGGGATGGAAGCCCCTGTGAAATGGTTAGACTTGTGGAAGTCTGCCTCAGAACAGCCAGAAAAGCACAACCACACATATTGTGTGTTTAGCATCAGATTAAGTTTGGCTTTCAAACACCTTCCTTTCAGCACCTGATCCTGTCCAGCCTTTTATCTTGTCAAGTGGAAAAGTGAAAACCACAGATCAGATGTTGAATAATTCACAGTTGATAACTTTTGCATCCAGCACTTTAGATGTTCAGGCTTTTTGCAGGGTCCCCCAGAAAAACTCCACAAACTCTGCAGGAAAAGGCTGTGCAGTTTTTCTTGGTGTATTTATTGGTGCATAATTGAACTTGTGGCCATCCGTTTAGATTTGGATGGCTGCACATTTTTGGCAGAGGGAGGGAAAATAAATGCAAATATGTGCAAGAAAGTGAAGACAATTAAACACTTGATGCAAATGTGCAACAATATGCAACAATTCGCATAATACAAGGGACCCTTGGTATTCACTGGGTTTGGTTCCAGGATCCCCTGTGGATATCAAAATCTGTGAATAATTAAGTCCCATTAAATATAGTGGCATAATAAAATGGTGTCCTTTATATAAAATGGCAAAATCAAGGTGGGCTTTTTGGAATTCATATATTTTAAAAATAAATTTTAAAGCTGTGGATGCTTGAATCTGTGGATAAGAAATCCATGGATATGGAGGTCCAACTATACACTTACGTGTAGACCAGCCCAAGCTTTGCAAATTGAAGCAAACTGCATGATCCATTTTTGAATAAAGAAAGATAAACACAGGCTCATGGCAGACAGAAAGCTAATTACTACAAGTTTGCAAGAGGCCTTGCTTCTTGCCCGGAGCTGACCACATCTGGAGGATTTGCACCTATATGGCTCCCACCTGTTGCTGACCCAGGAGAGATCAGGAGACTTAAGCTGGCATCTTGAGATCTGGCCACTTTAGCTACAAGTCTAGTTCTGGTTTTGAAGTTTTGTTTAATGACAGGCAGCGCAGGGCAGGGGCTTGCAATTTATTCAAGCCTATTTAATTTGCAAAAAGAGCCTTGGGGGCTGGATGTGGACCACCCCAGTGAACAAAGGACCAGGTTACATACACAGACAAAACATAATGCTTGCCAGAGCATAACTCAAACAATGAGATAACGCACACCACCAATACATCTGTTCTGTGTATAATGTAATGTATGGGATGACAGTTTCTTTGTACTCATCTGCTAGTTCACCCCACCTCCCGAGGCAGTCTCATTATATATATATATATATATATATATATATATATATATATATATATTATTCCTAATGTTAAGATGGCATCATTTTCCTTTTAATTTGAAAGCATTGGTTTGTGTTCTTGATTCTGGAGCAGCAGAAGAAAAAGCTGCCTCCATCTTCTGCATGACATCCCTTTGTATGTTTAAAGATGGCTATCATGTCACCTCTCATGATAGAGGGAAGTAGATTTTGATGTATAACGTATTGTATTTTATTACTGTTAGCCGTCCCGATTGACCTCAAAGGAGTGGGATATAAATAAATTGTTATTATTATTATTATCATCATCATCATCATCATCATCATCAGTTTTCTCCAAGCTAAACCTACCCAGCTCCCCAAATTGATCCTTATACGGCATGGTTTCCAAACTTTGGAACAATTTGGGCTGACACTGCTTTAACTGCCATGGCTCCATCCTCTAAGATCCTGGGGTTTGTCGTTTGTTGTGGCACCAGTGCTCTCTGACAGATAAGGTTAAATATCTCACAGATCTACCAATCCCAAGATTCCATAGCACTGGGCAATTAAAGCAGTGTCAAACTGCATTAATTCTGCAGTGTAAATGCAGCTGTGGACACATTCCAGCTTGTTGAGATCCATCTTGAACACGGTACCAAGAACTGGGCACTTTTGTCAGGTAGGATATTACATTCTCTAATATTTCTTACCATCTAGAAACAGTTCTGCCTAATGTTTAGTTGGCAGCCAGCATGGTTTAATCTAATGGCTTGAGTGTTCTAGGTTTTCAGGAGACCAGCGCCAGAGATCAAGAATGGCTTTAGCTAGCGCTTCATAAGAACAATTGTCTAGAATCCTAGAGTTGGAAGAGACACCAAAGGCCATCCAGTCCATCCCCAATCTGGCTTGACAACAGTATGTGTGAAAGAGATCTAGGAGTCCCAGAAGATCACAAGTTAAACATGAGTCAACAATGTGATGCAGCAGCTAAAACAGTCAATGTGATTCTAGGCTGCATCAATAGAAGGACAGTGTCTAAATCAAGGGGAGTAATAGTGCCACTCTATTCTGCTTTAGTCAGATCTCACCTGCAATAATCCTGTCCAGTTCTGGGCACCAAAAAGGATATTGAGAAACATATCCAGAGGAGGGCAGCCAAAATGGTGAAAAGTCTGGAAACCATGCTCTGTGAGGAGAGACTTAGGGAGCTGGGTATGTTTAGCCTGGGGGGATGGTTAAGAGGTGATATGATAGTCCTATTTAAGTATTTGAAGAGATGTCATATTGAGGAGGGAGCAAGCTTGTTTTCTGCTGCTCCAGAGAATAGAACCTGGAACAATGGATTCAAACTACAGGAAAAGAAATTCCATCTAAACTTTAGAAAGAACTTCATAATGAGTTGTTCAACAGTAGAAGACACTGCCTCAGAGTGTGATGGAGTCTCCTTCTTTGGAGGTCTTTAAACGGAGGCTGGATGGGTATATGTTTGGAGTTATTTGATTGAGAGTTCCTGCATGGCAGAATGGGGTTGGACTGCATGGCCCTTGGGGACTCTTCTTTGGCTCTGGGAGTTGTAGCCCCAAAAAGTCACTTTTCCAGGAATTGGCCGGGGGTGTCTGCTATATTTTTTCTTTTTGATTGCATTGAAAAGAACATGCCCCGGAGGAAGCCGCCACAGAGTTAGCCAAGAGGGTCTCTCAGTGTGGCTCTTTCATTTGCATGAACCGGAGTCCTTATGGTTTCCTTTTCCTGTGAGGCTTCATGTTTTCTTTTTACAGTCGCATCTGATCTGTCACCACGAGATCCATGCTCATTTTTCTACACATGGAAGCACCACATCTTCCTGGGCATGTGATTGATAGCAAGCTGGGGTTCAGGGTGTAAGGGTTTTGCAGAGTATTCTTTCTAAAACACAAAACACATTTTAATGTTTTGAAAGGACATTGTGTGTGAGATCTCTTGGCACAAGTGCAGGAAATGTAATGTCAGTGGCTCCTTCTACACTACAGAAATAAACCAGTTTGATGCCACTTTAACTGGAATGACTCAATGCTGTAGAATTATGGGAATTTTAGGTTCGTGAACTATTTAGCCCTCTCTGTCAGAGAGCTCTGGTTCTACAACAAACTACAATTTCCAGAATTCCATAGCATCAAGCCGTGCCCATTAAAACACTGTCAAACTGGATTATTTCTGCAGTGTGGATGCAACCAGTGACTTCTTAAGAAATGGAAAGTGGCCTCAAACCTATTGTCAATCTTAACTAGTGGAGACCCATCGACTCGATAAAATTTACATGAGAGTTGACTTACTCTTCAAGAGTTGGATCAATGGGTCTACTCTTGTTAGGACTAACTAGTTCTTAGTGGCACTGAGGACTTTATCACATCAGATTGTGGTGAGACAGCCACAAGTGTGCTACCACTTTGGCACCATTTCTTACCATACTTTGCCCCATGATAATGCTATGACAATCCATGGTTGTGTGATCTGTTTTCTCCACTGCCAAATGCCATCTTTCAGGAGGAAGGGTAGGAATGTACGATTGTAGCTGCCAACTGCCTACCGAAGCCGGCTGCTTTGTGAATGCATACATAACAGTCGGCTTCTGCAGGCAGTTGGCAGCCACAACTCCTCTTCTTCTTGCCTTCAGAAGCAGGGGGCTGCTATGTGCACATTCACACAGCAGCCCTGTGCAAACAGTCTCAGCCAGCAACCACCTCTCGAAGCTGGCTGCTGTGTGAATGGTTTGCAACAGGAAGGTGTTGCAACTACGGTCACTGCAAGGAAGAGTAGCAGTATCACATGCACTCACATTTGCCTGGGAAGCAGAACTGCAGCAGAAGGGACTTATATACAAATACAATGGAATAGCAGCAAGACTTAGAGCCTATTGACAGGTTTTGCCTGTCAATGAAATGCTGCACTACAGGAACAAATGGAATCCAAGGCAGCAGCAGCAGGACGGATTCGATGTTGTGTGATAAATACCAGCCCAAAATTATTTTATTCTGTTAATGTTCCGCTTTTCTAGCCTTGGTGTGATAATGTCCCCTGTGACTTGTTTGAAGCAGATATTGTTGTCCGCTGGGGTTTGGTTCCAGGATGCCTTGCAGATAACAAAATCCATGGATGCTCAAGTCCCATTAAATATAATAGTGTAGCAAAATGGTGGCTCTTATATAAAATGGAAAATCAAGGCTTGCTGTTTGGAATTTATACTTTTTAAAAATATATTCAAGCCATGGATGCTTGAATCTGTGAATAAAAAAATCCTTGGATAAGGAGGACCCACTGTACAGTATTGCCACTCTTGGGAGACTTCCAGGAGAAACATTTTACTTTTTAGGGGCCACAAAAACAGCATTGGGGTCACATTTTCCCCACCTCTTAAGTTTGGCAAACCTCTTCTGAACAAATCTTGCCAAGAAACCCCTGTGATAGTTTCATTTTAGGGTCCCCATAAGTCAGAAACAACAACAACAACAACATTAAAGGCATAGCCGCCTTTGCCAATATGGCACCCTTGAGGTGATTCAGAATACAAACCATCATCTCTGGTCATCACCTATGCTTGCTGGGGATGAGGGGAGTTGTAGTCCCAAACAACTAGAATCTAGGGTAAGGCAAGGTCAGGCGCCCCACTCTCTTCCTCTGTATCTGGTCATTTCATGGACAATCCTGGAACATTGTGCAATGTGGTTGCGTGTCCATGTTCCTGTTGTCCTATCCTTTCTGCTGCTTTTCTTCAAAACAAAGCTCTTTAATTGCATTACAGCCTTGCTACGTGCTGCTCTGCTGCTTCATGGCAAGAATTTAATCGATTTAAATGGACTCGCAGGCCCTACTAATACATTTCAGGTGGTGGGGATGGTGTGGTGGAGACACACTATTGATTTGTTACAGGGAAGGGAAACACATGACACAACAAAATGCCCATGTCCCTTAAGGACACTTTGCTGCCTGAGGCAAAGCAGCTCATGATGCCCCAAAAGATCCACCCAGCTGAATTGTGCCAGCACCACAGGTAGGAGGTCTTGTACGCATTTCTTCTCATTCCAAGCAATAAGAATACAGGAACAGCAAAGTAAAGAATTAAAAATTGGCTGCCTTTTCATATACACAAATTCTGCTGATTCTTGAAGCAACTGCCTCGCTCTGTCTAAAGCTAAGGCCTGGCCTGGCCATACTCCACTTGGTCTAAACAAGGTGAAAAAACTTTGGAGTGGATTCACACAACATGTTTCACACTTTGAAATGTTCTGGGAATTATTCAAAGCAGAAAAATATGTGCTTTTTCTGTAGGAAAAAAAATGTTTCTTTTCCTTACAGAAAAACCTCATGCAGTGGGTCCTTGGTATCTGCTGGGGTTTTCAAACCATGTATAAAAATCTGTTGATATTGGAGGGGGGCAACTATATATTTGTGTACATTCCCTAGAACACAAAAGTTCTGCTGCTACATTATTTCTCAGCTCGGAAATGAATCTCAATGGTCCAAATAGTCCATTGCAACTCCTCCGTCTTCAGCAAGTCCTCAGCTTTAAATAGCTTCTTATCTCCAAGACTGGAGATGACAACCAAAAACCTTTGTGCACTGGATAGAGAGCTGCCAATAACCACATATGGCTTACAGACCAGATGTTCCCAATCTCTGTTGCAACTTAAGGCCTTCTAGTTTTTAGGGGACAAGTTCACCCAAGGCATGCTTGCTTGCTTTTTCCCGTGAGAGTCACAAATTCACAATGTCTTTTGAACAGCTGCCTGTAACTCCAGTTACAGCCTGCAATGTGGCTCACATTTATAGAAGAAGGAACAATATAAGGTGGTCGTCTTTTGGATCCAGAATTAGACAGCCAGCGCAATGTAGTAATTTGAGCATTGGACTATGACTCTTCAGACCAGAGTTCGAATCCCCGCTTGGCCATGGAGACCTACTGGTGACCTTGGGCAAGTCACACCCTCTCAGTCTCTAAGGAAGGCAAATCTGGCCAAGAAAAGCCTGCAACAGGTTCAGCTTAGGGTTGTCATAAGTCAGAAACGACTTGAAGGTACACAACAACAACAACAACAACAACAACATGAGGAGACTAGTATTGTCGTAGGGGGGTTAGCTGAACATTCCCATATTTTGCTCCTCCTACAAGTATTGGTTGTGACCCATTGGGCTTCCTTTCCTGATTGGCTGGTGCCTCCCTGTATAAATGTCCTCTCTAGCAGGTCAGCTTCAGTTTTGATGAGCTCCGTCTTTGTGTTGCAGGGTTAATGTTTAGTCCATCCGTTGCAACCAGCGTCTCGGGTCATAGATCCTCCACAGTGAGTTTCCTGGAGTCTAATCACATTAATCCAGCTACCAAAGAATAACAAACAAAGCAGGCAACGGGAGAGCATTGTGACATGGGTGTGACTCATGCCCACCCCACTCCACCACAGGCTAAAAATAAGCATGGGCAGAGTGGAAATGCTTTAGTCATGCCCTCTCCCAGGCTGGAAGCATCTTTTCAAAGGAAGGTTTGCATGTCTGCCACATGTAGAAGGCTGTTCTTAGGCCATTCAGCTGGGGTGGCATCAAAACTAAGGCTTACTTTTTGGAATTTATATGTTTTTTAAAATTTTCAATCCATGGATGCTTAATAAAAAAATGTGTGATATGAAGGGTCAACTGTATAAGGTTTGTCTAGGCTTAAGCGAGAGACAGTGGCCAAGGTGGTACATCAAGTTTGTGTAGCACAAATCTCCACATGCAGACTCTATCAGGCTTTTTGGTATGCAAACTTTGTGTTGAATGGCAACCCTGTGGAACGGAACACACATGCAAATGTTCAATTGAATGCATAACAAAAACTCAGGTGCATCTCATGCGCACCAATGCATATTTACATGTGCTTTGGGTCCACTTGTGCAGCCAGCTTCACTTCCAGAATGCAGACCAAAAAAGGCCTCCAGTCAGAACCAGCAGGATTTTTTTTCATATTCTCCTCCAAAGGAAATTTTCTTGTCTGTGGCAGCGATCCCTTCTTATGGCGGTCAGTTCCATAAATTCTTTGCATAGATTAGAACCTCGCTTATTCATTCCGTCCTACAAAGTCATGTGGGTCTCATCTCACATTATTAAATTTTTGGGGAGAGCTCTCCCTTTAACTTCTTGATTTCTGTAAAGTGACTTAGTTTGGGGGTAGACTGCAGCTCTAAACATCCATCATTTGCTGCATTATCTAAGGCAGTGGTTCCCAAACTTTGGTCTTCCAGATGTTTTGGATTTCCGCTCCCAGGAGCCCCTGCCAAGTTGGCTAACTGTTGGGAATTTTGGGAGCTGAAGTCCAAAAAAACTGGAGGACCAAGGTTTGGGAATTGTAGTTTGTTGTGACACCAGAGCTCTCAGAAAGGGAAGGCTACCTACAAATCCCAGAATGCTATAGCATTGCACCATGGCAGTTTGTGAAGTTGCATTATTTCTGCTATAAGTGCGGCATGTGAACTTGACCTGGGAATTAAAAAACGTAATGCTAGTATTACCTAACCCATCATGTCATGCAACACACAATTGATGTTGGGTAAGAAAATGTGAGACACTTCTTAGAGCTTCCTTATGTAACAGGACCTGGAAACTTAACAGTGTTTCTAAACTCCTCACCATTTCAGTCACAGTAAAGAGGTTGGACTGGGAAGCTTCCTTCTCCTCCTCCCTTGTGACTCAGCGCTGGGCTTGGCTGTTTGCCTCCCACACAACAAATTGATTCTATCTGCCTTAACCTTTCACTGAAGGACTGCACTGTTGAAGATTTTCAGGGCTTTGTCACACGGGCGCCGTTCTCGCTGCAGTCATGCAAATCATTTTTATGGGTAAACATACCTAGAATCCAAGAATCATAGAGGTATAAGAGACATCAAGATCCAATCCAACCCCATTCTGCCATGAAGGAAGATATAATCAAAGCCCTCCTGACAGATGACCATCAAGACTCTGAAGACCTCCTCCATAGGAGGAGATTCTACCATCTTCTGAAGCAGTGTCTTCCACTGTTGAATAGCTCTTACTGTCTAGAAGTTCTTTCTTGAATCCTAGAATTACAGAGCTGGAAGAGACTCCAAGAGCCATCCAATCCAACCTCATTTTACCATGCGGGAAGACACAACCAAAACACTCCCAACAAATGGCCACCCAGCCTCTGTTTAAAAACCTCCAAGGAAGGAAACCTTACCAACCACCAAGGCAGTGTCTTCCACTGTTGAACAGCTCTTACAGTGAAGATGTTCTTCCTAATGTTTAGGTGGAATCTTCTTTTCCTCTAGCTTAAATCTATTGCTCCAGGTCCTAGTCTCTGGAACAGCAGAAAAGAAGCTTGCTCCATCATCAATATGACATCCTTCCATATATTTAAACAGGGTCATCATGTCACTTCTTAACTTTATCTTCTCCAGGCTAAACATCCGCAGCTCCCTAAACCATTCCTCATAGGGCTTGGTAGTTTCCATACCATGAATTCATGGGCAGCCATTACTGCACATCTCCACAATCGTACGACTGAGGCTGCTGACACCATTGTGCTCTCTTCAGCACTCCTCCTTACCTCGCGCTTCTGCCCTATCCTCTAAACAGTGCGTCTTTGGTTTCATTTATTTATTTATAAACTGGGACATTGTAAAAGAAGCTGAAAAAGTGGGATGGCAGAGCATTAATCGGGACTATCTCATTGAAACTGGTAGGTTTGGAGGGTTTGAGGATTCACTCCAGCTGTAGCCTGAACTTCCAAAGTGCGATCCAAGCTGATGAACCTGATCTCTCAAAGAGACTCCAGCAAAATGCTGGACATTCAATAAAAATGAATAAATTCAGATTCACATAAATGTCAATTGCATAACTCTCTTAAAGTTCACACAAAGCAGGTTCTTCATGTTGTTGACATGAGAGGCAACAGCTACTGCCGCCAATGTGCTGTCACTGCTCAGCCATGATACAAAGCAAACCTATAACTGTTGTGGACAATGTGATTCTCCCCCCCCCCCGACAACAATGTTGTAATTTGCAACCACATCAATGGGATACGGCCAAACCCTTAAACCTTAATACAAGGGCATCAAAACCTTTGTGGCTGCAGATGATGGCTGTTGTGGTTTGCACCATAAACACTATTTATTTTGGGGTGGGTTTATTAACTACAGGGAAGAACAAAAGGAAACAAAAATAACCTGCTTGGCTAAATTTGGGGGCACCCATGGGATGGGGTGGGCAACAGACACATAATGAGTGCTTGGTTTCCTTCTTCCATTAGAACCTTGATGGCAAAGTGAAGGTATTCTACAAACAACAAGCAAACATGTTTGAGAGATATTTTTTGTGGGTTTTTCTAGCTATGTGGCCATGTTCTAGAAGAGTTTATTCCTGATGTTTCCCCAACATCTGTCACTGGCATCATCAGAGAATGCTCTGGTATTCTCTGAAGATGCCAGCCACAGATGCTGGCGAAACGTCAGGAATAAACTCTTCTAGAACATGGCCACAGCCCGAAAAACCCACAAAAAACTATGCCTTCAGCTTCACATGTTTGGAAGACACTATCTGATGGCTCCCAAGTAGCCATCATAGAATTCCTAGAGTTGGAAGATATCCCCCCAAGAGCAATCCAATCCAGCCCCATTCTGCCACAGAGAAAGATACAACCCAAGCCTTCCCTGTGACAGATGACCAACCAGCCTCTGCTTAAAAACCTCAAAAGAAGGAGACTCCACCACCTTCCAAGGCAGTGTCTTCCACTGTCAAACAGCTCTTGCCCTCAGGAAAGTCTTCCTAATGTTGAGGTGGAGGTTAAGGTTGCTTAAATCCATTGCTTGAATCCATTGCTGCTGTAACTTGAATCCATTGTTCCATGTGCTAGTCTCTGGAGCAGCAGCAAACAATCTTGCTTCATGATCCTTAATATGTTGCTGTTGTTAGCTGCTCTCAAGTTGACCTCATCTCATGGCAACCTTTTGGGTGAGACATCTCCAAAGCCTGCTGTCCTCCACTGCTTTGCTCAGATCCTACATGCTCAGGCCTGTGGTCTCTTTGATTGAGTCTAACCATCTTCTTCTCCTTCTGTTACCTTCTACTTTCCTAGAATCTGCCTTTCCCAATGATTCATGCCTTCTCATGATGTGGCCAAAGTACGACAGCCTCAGCTTAGTCATCTTGGCTTCCAGAGAGAGTTGCAACTTCATCTGTTCTAGAATCCATTTATTTGTCTATCCATAGTATCCTCAGCCCTCTTCTCCTGCACCACATCTCAAAGGTTTTCTTCCTATCCGCTTTCTTCACTTTTCAGCTCTCGCATCCGTACAATGGTGATAGTTTGGATGATCCTCACTTTGGTGTTCAGAGTTATATCTTGAAATCTTTACATATCTTTATTTGCTGTTTTTCCACTTTCACAGCACCCCTACATTCCTACTTCCAGTGACTGTGGAGGGCCTAATGTAGCTATAAAGTTAGTTCATAGTTGTTTTCATGTGGAATGAAAATAATGAAAAGAAATGATCTGAAATGAAACGCCTTCTACTGCAGAGAAAAAGCCTTCCGCGGCTGGTTCTAAGCATTGCTATCCACAGCCATAGTGCAGGCTGAGGATGATGGGGGTTGTAATCCAAGGCATATGGAATATGTCTCCAAGCTGAGGAAAGATGTATCAGACTGGATGAGCAGACACAATCACTTCCAAAGCTCATAGATAAATCACTTATTGCCAGGGTGACTAGATGTCCTAACTGCCAAAGAGGAACAAGGCACCGCAAAATGTCAGACATTCAAGAAAAATGGAGGCCATTCCCCAATGAAAGCTATAAACGTTCCAAGAAATATAAAGTCATGCTCAAAATGGAAGACATTTTGAAATTCCTTCTGGAGAGAAGGCTGAAATGGAAATTTTCAGATATAATAAATCGAAAAGAAATAGAAGGAAATTGATTTTAAAGTTAACCCAATGAAACAGGGAAGAATTGGAAAAATGAAAAGACCATGATCTCTTTTCTTTAAGTCTAAGCTTAAGGACTAGAAACATGTTTCTAGTACTTTATTTTCAATAAAAAAAAAAATTTAAAGAGAAAAATGAAAAATGGAGGACATGTTTGGGAAAAGGAGGATGTATGGTCACACTATGTATTGCATAATGTACACCACACTTTTCCTTTCCAAAGGCTGTGAATATGGAGTCATCCAAACAGAAGCAGACCTTCCAAAGAATGAAACGGTCTTGCCCCATACCTTTCCAAGCTGCATTGTTTGTGTCCACCAAGGGTAACCAAACAACATTGACAGGTTGCGGCCAGTGCCAGGAAATGTCTCTTGATGACTCTGGTCTGACTTGTGCTTTGGGGCTAGACATGGGCAAGTTCCCTCAAGACCATTGGCGTGGGGTTACTGGTTTTCCTCCCAAAGATGACGGGTGCCGCTAGGAGAGTGCCAGAACTTGCTTGCTGTGCCCTGAGGGTGCGTCTCTCTTGCATTGTCTCCCACCTCTGGCTCAAGGCTGACGCATCAAAGCTTTCCGGTATCTCTCTTCTGACATGCACATCTATACAGTGGTTCATTCTCTCTCCCCTTTTATTTTTAACAGGGGAGGAAAGTTTCCTTTTGGATAGCTGAAGCATGAAAAAGATACATAGACAGTTGAGTCATTTCTGGGGCTGACACTTTTCCCTCTCCTGGAGACCTTGCTATGGTCTCTTGCACAGAAATAGAAATCATGCAGAAGGCATCCATGTGTTGTAGTGGCTTTGGTTTTGGACCAGGGCGCTGGATACTGAGTGACCTTGGGCAAGTCACAATCTCTCAGTTGCAGAGGAAGGCCGGGGTAAACCCCCTTCTGAACAAATCTTTACAAGAAAACCCCAAGATAGGTTCACTTTGTGGTCACCATTAGTCAGAAATGACGAAGACACACAACAACAACAGCTCTCTAATCCCAATAAAGAACTCTTGATGATGATGATGATGATGATGATGATGATGATGATGATGATGATGATGAT
>NC_056526.1:4370675-4410695 GCF_019175285.1 Sceloporus undulatus | reverse complement strand
TTATTCCCTGCCTCTCCTCGAGGCTCAAGGCAGGGTACAGCAGGTACTTCACCAGATGAACTACAAATCCCAGTATTCCACAGAATGGATCCAGGCTGCAAATCCCAGGATTTCACAAAATGGAATTTAAGTGGGATCAGACCACTATAATTCTGTAGTCTGGATGAACTCCTGGAAGGCTTTAAGTTTTAAAATTATAAAAGACTATTCAGGCAGCCAAAGAAAAGGGAAGGCAAACCCAGCAAATACAAGAGTTCTAGGTATCTACAATGATCAGTCTTTCCTTCTCTGTAATGTTAGACAATTGGAGAGAGAAAGAAAAGTTAATGGTGAGGGTGGGAGTTTTATGGGAGGAATGCCTTCCTTCCAACTCCCATTCCTGTACCTGGGTTGCCTTCTTCAAGCTTTTCTTTCCGTCACATGTAGCATGAGAATGCAGGCACTATAAATGAAACCAGGACTGAGCATGGACACATCCACTGTGTTTTCATAGTGCCAGTTTGCACATGGTTGCACTTCTTACTACAACTTACTACACAAGATCACACTTCTGCTGAATTTTGAGCTTGGGCAACCAAAGTTGGCCACAATTCTGTTGGGGACGAACATCTTCATGAATTAGAATTGTGCAATTCTATAAAGTTCATATCCAGTAAAGTGGCGCTGCACAGGAGAGCCTACATAGGATAGATGGCAAAGTGGCAGATGTGTTCATTGAGCATCAACCCTGTTGTGCATTAGGAGTTGGGACACCAACTAGGAAGTGCTGATATGCATCAGGATGCTGATGTGCCATTATGTATCTTTGCAATTCACTAACAGGGTTTCTTAGTGCCTTTGCCATGTAGCCATATACAATGGGCCCTCGGTATCTGATGGGGTTTGGCTCCAAAATCCATGGATGTTCAAGTTCCATTAAATACAGTAGCATAGTAAAATGGTATCCCTATATAAAATGGCAAAATCAAGCTTTGCTTTTGGGAATTTATATTTTAAAAAAAATATTTTCAAGCCATGGGTGATTGAATCCATGGATAAGGAATCAATGGATATGGCGGGCCAACTGTATATGTAAAGTTACATAATGTAGACATGACAGAGAATTCCCACTGATGTAGCAGTGTGCCTGATTATTGTCCATCTCTGCAATGGGAAATACTGCACAATGGCTGTCTCTGACATCCCAGTGAGCCAGCTTATCCACTGAAGGCACTGACCGATCAAGACTTCCCACTAGGATTCAGACAAAAGTGAAATAGTTATACTTGTGTAATTCCAGTTAAACAGACATGAGCAGAATACAGTCGCGCCTCCATTTTCGTGGACTTGAAGTCCATGGTCTCGATTATTCATGAAGGGGTGAGCCCCATTGGCATGAGCATGTGGCCATTCAAGCCAATGGGACTTGGATATCTGCAAGTTTCCATTTTCGTGGGGGGTGGGTGGATCTGGAATGGAACAGAGAGGCAACTGTACAAATAGACAAAAATGCACAAATGTATGTGAAAAGAAAGTTATGCAGGTATACAGGTTGAGTCTCCCTTATCTGGAGTTCTGAAATCCGAAATGTTCCAAGATAGCGACATCATTGCTTTCTGATGGTCCAGTGTACACAAATTTCGTATCATGCACAAAGTGATTAAAAATATTGTGCATAAAATTACTTTCAGGCTATGTGTAGAAGGTGTATACAAAACACAAATGAATTTTGCATTTAGACTTGGGTCCTATCTCCAAGATACCTCCTTATGGTTTGAGTGTTGAACGAAGACTCTGGAGACCAAGGTTCGAATCTATCCTGGCTCAGTTACAGAAACCCACTGAGTATCCTTGAGCAAGTCACACTCTCTCAGCCTCAGAGGATGGCAATGGCAAACCCCCTCTGAAGAAACCTGCCACGAAAACCCCATTATAGGGTCACCATAAGTTGGAAATGACTTGAAGGCATACAACAACAACAAACATACTGTACAAATATTCCAAAATCCAAAAAAACCCAAGATCCAAAACACTTCTGTTCCCTAGCATTTCAGATAAGGGAGACTCAGCCTGTATGAGATTCTGGTACAGGATTCTTGGGAGGAACAATGAACAACTTCCATATATGCCTCCATCTGAATGTTCAAGTTCACCTTGCATCTGAAACTGTATGCTTTAATGAGAGGTAGGAGAGATAGACAGCCCCCAGAAGCATCTGGTTTATTTTAACTCTCCCCTGTCCCTCCTCTTTCCACGATTATTACTCAGAAATACTCCAGGATTGGAGGGCAACGTCCCACTCCCAAGAACTGGGCTTTGATGTGGCTAGACAGCTCTCCGGCTTTCACTTGCAACTCTCTAGTCGTGCCTTTCGATCAAACACACCGAGACAGTTGACTCTTACATTTCCAGATGTTTGCTAATCCTTTATGGCTGCTGGCAGCCACAGCTGGAAAATGGAGCTTTGCTCCAGCCGCCTGTGTAAATATTAATGCTTTCAAAATGGAACAAAAAGGTGATGTATGGAGTTTCCTGGTCTCAATGGAAAGGACTGGAGGTCACACATGCAAACACTGCATAAGTCTATAGTATATATTGCATGGAGGGTTTTCATTAAGATAGTACTGATAGTCACCAGAAATCTATAAGACCTGTTAATTATGTCACTTTACGTATACCTAGCTACGTAGCAGAGGTGCTAAGAAACCCCTTTACTGAATTGAAAATGTAAGTAACGGGATATCAGAAAGCCAAGGAATTTTGCAGCACCTTTGAAACTAACTGGAAGATAGAAGTTGGTAGCATGAGCCTTTGTAGACTTGAGCCTACTTTCTCAGATGGCATTTGGCTAATATCCAATGTGCATTGGTGTCCAAAGTGCATTAGGACCGAAGTTTGAGAGTGGGACACACTCACACAGAAGGCGGTGGAGTCTCCTTCCCTGGAAGTTTTAGAACAATCTGGATGGCCATCTGTTGGGAGTGCTTTGATGGTGCTTTCCTGCATGGCAGGGGGTTGGATTGGATGGCCCTTGAGGTCACTTCCAACTCTGTGATTCTATCATTCTATGAATGTGCATCAGGACTGATGCACATAGGCCCCATTTTGCATTAGTCCTGTCGTACATCATACACCATTGCGCATCAAGCACTTTGTCGGTTCTGTTACGTGGGAAAGTATAATGGCAGACCTCTACGGGAGATGAAAGTTATGCAACCACATAATTCTAATCCTTGCATAGATAGGTCAGCTCATAAAGATGTAAGTCCCCAACAGGATTTCAGACATTGTTGTTCTTGTTCTTGTTCGTGTAGTTAACTGCCCTCGAGTCATCCTCGATCCATGGTGATCCTGTGGATAAGACAATCTCCAAGACCCCCTATCCTCCGCAGTTCTGCTTAGGTCTTGTAGATTCAGGCCCATGGCCTCCCTGATCGAGTCCATCCATCTGACCTTTGGTCTTCCTGTCATTCTACTACCTTCCACCTTTCCCAACATTATTAACTTTCCCAATGAGTCTTGCCTTTTCATGATATGGCAAAGTATGACAGCCTCAATATGGCCATCTTGGCCTCTAGGGAGATTTCAGGCTTGATCTGCTCAAGGACCCATTTCTTTGTCTTTTTGGCTGGTATCCTCAGCACTCTTCTCCAGCACCACATCTCAAATTAGTTGATTTTCCTATCATCTGCCTTCTTCACTATCCAGCTCTCGCATTCATATATGGTGATGGGGAATATGATGGCTTGGATAATTCTGTCTTTACTGTTCGGTTGTCATCTAGTGGGTTTCCAAGGCCAAGCAGGGATTCAAACTCTGGTCTCCTGAAATTCTAGCCAAATACTCAAACAACTTCACCTGATCTGTGACCTTCTTGTAGGGTTTTCTTGGTAAGATTTCTTCACAGGAGGTTTGCCATGGCCTTCCTCTGAGACTGAGTGTGACTTGTCCAGATTCACCCAGTGGGTTTTCATGGCCTTGCTAGGATTCAAACCCTGGTCTCCAGAGTCGCAATCCAAAACTGAAACCCTGCACCATGCTGGCTTTCTTCTGGGAGTTGCAGTCTTCCAAAATAACTTTTCCAGTTCACTTTCTCCTTGATGCACTAGATTGCTCTTCCAGACAGTGGACAATTTTATCACAATAGACAATTTTCAGCTATAGCACAAAGTTTCATCACAGTCGACAGTTTTAAGCTAGATGGAAAAATGGTTTTTGGCTTGGAATAAAGCAACTCCATGCTTTCCTTTGTCCCACAAAGTTAATCATTTTTTGTTCTTTTGACTGGATTGTGATAGATATTTTAATTCTCAATTACAAGGGAATAATGCTCTCTCTCTCTTTCCCTCCCTTCGTCTTTTTCTCCATTTCTTCTATGCGGCATTACTTTTTATAGCCATTCCGGGATACGGATGGCAGGGAAACAGACTTTTCCCACCGCCCATGCAGAGACGTACAATGCAGGAATGAGGTAGACATGGAAAATTGTTGTTTTTTCATTAGTGAAAGTGATGTGGAGAGGGCTGGGGGTCATTTGACTCTTAGAGAGAGAAGCTCACAGACTTGGATGGAGTCCCGCCTGATGATTTTTCCATGCCCTGCAGCGGCTTGTTTTCAAACAGTCTAGGAGGAACCAAAAATCTCTGAGATTTTTCTCTTCTACTTTTTGGCTAGCCTGGGCCTTTGTTCTCAGTTCACGTGCAAAAGGTTAGGTTTGTGTATGTGTCTGTGTGTGTGTGTATAGCTTTACAAAAGTGTGGCTGTAAAACGTCCCAGACTGGAGAGGCCGAGCTCTCTAGCCCTGTGGGATATCTGCATTTCTTGGGGAATATGTAATGTTTGCTTAACAGCAACATAAGAACTATTTTCGATGGCGTGCCGGTTTTTTGTTTTTTAAGCAGCGTTGAATTGTCTCAGGCCTTACTTGCAAACCTTCCAACAGTCTTGTCCAGATTAATCCTCTGCCATCCCACTTTCTCGGCTGCTTTTAAAATGTCCCGTTTTTTCTCTCTCTCTTCCTCCTCTTTTGTCTTCAGCTTGCTTCAATTGCTGCAAACTGAGCTCAAACTGCAACAGTAGTTTGCACAGAATTAACTCTGGCCCTGTGCGTTTGTCCTCATCAATAATATTTGCCACCTTCCCGTGGCAATGTTGCTTGGCCGCAAGTGTGCCAGTTTTCATCTGTAAAATGTTGGAAGTTATTGGTCACTTCGGGTGGATTTAGCCAGTTAAAAGCTATTGCCCTTTCACATGACATAGTTATTTATTTTATTTTTATCTATTCATTTCAAGGATTTATATCTTTCCTTTCTCCCATAATGAGATTCAAGGTAGGAATTAAAGCGCTATAATTATGCTTTAACTGCCACTGCTTTGTTATATGAAATGCTGGGGTTTGCAGTTTGGGGAACACTAGAACTCTCTGACTAACTGAGAGAAAGAAAGAAGCCTGGGTGGCTAGATTTGTGTCTCCAAAAGAGAACATCTGCACTGTAGAAACAATGCAGTTTGATACTACTTTAAGTGCTATAGTGCCATGATATGGAATCCTGAGATTTGCAGTTTTGCAAGGTTTGGCAGCAGAGGCCAAAAATCTTGTAAAACTAGAACTCCCAGGATCGCACAGGATGGAGCTACAGCACATCTGGTCACACTGCTCTGATTGTTCTCATTTCATTGGCAAGTGGATTTTTATTTCTCTTCCATCAGACTTTCCAGGAATTGATCACAAGGGCTTTTAACCGGCCTCCTGTTTATGGTGTGTTTTGCTGATTTTTATCTTCTGTCTTTTAAAGCATCTGTTTTAATGGGCTTTAATACTAGGCATTGTTTAACTGTATTTTAATAATAAAGTGGAGATGGGTGAGCCATCATGCGGTAGTGGTTTGAGTGTTGGACTGCAACTCTGGGGACCAGGGTTCAATTTCATGAAACCTTGGGCAAGTCACACTCTCTCAGCCACCAGAAAGGCCATGGCAAACTCCATTTGGACAAATCTTGCCGTGATAGGGTTGTCTTAGAGTTGCCATAAGTCAGAAATGACTTGAAGGCACACAATGAGAACAATGACAACAAAGAGACAGGTGCTCCAGAAGCAATTCCAAATAGACGGAGAAAACATCTGAATAAAATCACTGTAGAGAGGATCTGTCTTGTTGTTGTGTGCCTTCAAGTAATTTCTGGCTTCATGCAACCCTAAGGTGAACCTATTGTGGGGTTTTCTTGGCAAGATTTGATGCATGGGCATCACTGCCAAGGCAGGAGTTAATCTCAAGGTCCTACAAGATCCTTTTGCATACTAAAGTTACATGTCAAGTTACATGGTTGGTTGTTTCCAACTTATGGCGACCCTAATACAAACCTATCATGGGGTTTTCTTGGCAAGATTTGTTTGGAGGGGGTTTGCCGTTGCCACATCATAAGCTGAGAGAGTATCATAAAATCATAGAGTAGGAAAAGATCCCCAAGGGTCATCCAGCCCAATCCTTTTCTGCCATGCAGGAACTCACAATCAAAGTATCCCCGATAGATGGCCATTCAGCTTCTGTTTAAAGACCTCAAAAGAAGGAGACTCCATCACTCTCCAAGGGAGTGTCTTCCACTGTTAAACAGCTCTCACCGTCAGGAATTTCTTCCTAATGTTTAGGTGGACTCTCTTTTCCTGTAACTTGCATACAATGATCCATGTTCTAGTCTCTGGAGCAGCAGAAAACAAGCTTGCTCCATCCTCAATATGATATTGCTTTAAATATTTAAACAGGGCTATCATGTCACCTCTTAAGTGTTTGTGCCTTCCACACTATAGAAGTAATGCAAGTTTGACTCCTCTTTAAGTGCTGTAGCTGCAGGCTGTGGGATCCTGGGATTTGTACTCTTGCAAGGCCTTTCTCCTTCCTTTCCAAAGAGCGCTGGTGCCTCACAAAACTACAAATCCCTGGATGCTGTAGGATGGAGTTGTGATAGTTAAAACTGTTGGCATTATTTCTAACAGTGTACAGTAGATGCACCCTTTCTCACAAAAGTACACATCCCAAGGATGGAAAGATGAAAACAAGTACTCATGGGATGGAAATATGACACATGAACTAGTATGGTAAGTGCTTTAATTTTGCAGTATGGACACACTGCTGGATTCTCAGGGGATATCTGAATCACTGATGGTCCAAAACACTTGAGAAGGTGTGAAACCAAATATTAGACTGAGCAATGATTCAGATTTTGGTGAAAAACAACAACACCAGTCTGAACAATAAAGAGAGTTCGGTGGAAGAACCATTTAAAGTGTCTGGCAGCCCTGCCCCTAATTTTTGGAGTTATTTCCTCATGGTTTGACAAGGCAGGAATGACTGAAGAGCAGACTTAAATGGACTTAAAATGATGCTTGCATTATTATTTTTTCCATTTAGCCCATTGCTGTCACTAATCTCTCCTCCTTCCCAGCATGTTTCTACCTGCTTGGCCTTTGGATGCCAAAGCAAACACCCAAATACACACCCACAGGTTTCCGTGCCTTGCGAGGAGGAAAAGCCTCCTCGGCTTGTTTATCTTCCTGAGAGGACAAGTGAGAACTTGGCTCTCCAACAAAGGTTGTAATTTCTAGTATCCTTTCTCAAGGGGACCAGGAGGCACCCAAGAAAGGAGCAAGCAAACCGGTTATTGGATGTACCTCTCACTCCAAACCGAGGAAATGAGCTGTGTCTTCTTTCTCATGAGGCAGACACACAAACACACCTTGGCTTCAATATAATAAAAGGCTTACTCAAAGTGCTGGGTGCAAAAGTTCAACTGTGAATTATTCAGCCTCTGATTTATGGGCTTCACTTTGTTTGTTTTGTTTTTCACTTGACATGATAAAAAGCTGGACATGATCAGGTGCCAAAAAGAAGGAGTTTGGGAGCCAAATTCATGCTAAACGCACAGCGAGTGGCATCTTGTTGGTGTCCTTTGTTGTTGTTGTTGTTGTGTGCCTTCAAGTTGTTCCTGACTTATGGTGACCCTAAGGCAGACCTATCGTAGGGTTTTCTTGGCAGGTTTCTTCAGAGGGGCTTTGCCATTGTCAACCTCTGAGGCTGAGAGTGTGTGACTTGCCCAAGGTCAGCCAGTGGGTTTCCATGGCTGAGCCAGGGTTTGAAGCCTGGTCTCCAGAGTCCTACTCCAACACTCAAACCACTATACCATGATGGCTCATTGGTGTCTTGCACCTGTGTCCCTCTTCATGTGCACTTGTATTTTTCTGGCTGTTTTGCGGCATAGTTCCATAAGACTAACAATTTCACAAGGCCCTCCATCCTGTTCTTAGTCCTGACTGTTCTAAAAACCATGGAATCAATAAGATTTGCCTACATGTTGACCTCACCGTTTCAGAATTGATTCAATGGCTTTACTCTAGCTAGGACTAACAGGATTCTAGTCTGCAAAGGGATTTTGCAGCACCTTTGAGACTCACTGTGCAAAAAAGTTGTAGCATAAACTGTTGTAGACTTGACCTACTTCCTCGGATGCAAAGACTCCATGCATCTGAGGAAGTAGACATATCACACAAGGAAAGAAAACAAAGGTTCGGCCAGATAGTAGTGCCTTTCTACATGCCTTAAAGAATAACATTGGATCTCTTCCCATGGGAGACAGTTATAAAAGAAAGTCTTTTTTCTAGCTGGATAAAACCATTCAACAAAAGACTCACTTTTACAACCATCACCTGTAGGAAGAGAACTGAAGAACTACAACCTCATGCAGTAAGGCAAGTAGAAAGGCACAACTATTCAGCTGAACTGATTTTTTCCTTGGGTTTTCTGTGCTTTCTGACCAAATACTAAGAAATTGTAGTAAATAGTAACATCTGGGGTCTTTTGACAGGAAAGAGGTGCTGATTTCTGATCTGGATTGGGAGCACATGCCAAAATGAAGTGAGGGTATGCATATATTTCCTTTTGTGGCCATTTTAAGCAAATGTAAAGAAGATAAGTGTGTTTATATTAACATGTAATTTGGCCCAAACTTTAGAACAAAGTGTCCAGACTGGAGTTTTAGAAGGCAGCAGAAAATGGGCTAAATTTAGCAATCTCTGTTGGCCTGAATGCCAAAATTTGCAGCCAAAAAACCAGCAACTGTTTACACTGTCGTTGCCAAAAATGGCAATGGGTCCCCCTGTTCTTCCCCTTCTCTCTTCCATAATGTTGACCAGAACTGACCTCATGCCACCCTAATGCAACATTTTGTGCTTCACTGCCAAGAGCAATTTGTTTCTCCCAGACATATCTATTTAATTATTGGATTTATTCTACCTTATGTTTCTGTTGAGATTGGTAGCCAAGGTGGAGAAAAGGATAAGATAGGGGGAAAGTTGGCTTACCAGCCAGGAAGGATAGAAAGAAAGAGTATCCCTTCTTTCTCTTTTAAGGTGGGATCCAAAGTGCTTGCAATAAGGCTAAGAATCGATGGGATTTAATCTATGTCTTGAATTGTTGTTCAACAATTGAGTCAATGGGTCTTCTCAAGCTGAAAATGATTTACCTTGAATAATCTACCATTGAATTGAGGCCCTTGGCAGAAATCTTGCATTGTGCCAGCTTGGAGTAATGGTTTGAGCAAGGACACTAGGAGACAAGGGTTCGATTCTCAGCTCTGCCATGAAAACCTGCTGGGTGACCTTGGGTAAGTCCCACTCTCTCAACCTCAAAGGATGGCAGGGCAAACCTCCTTGCTGAGAAAACCCTATGATAGGTTCATCTTAGAGTTGCCATATATTGGAAACGACTTGAAGGCACAAAACAACAACAAACTATCAAGCTATACTCATGCAGTAACACAGGAGTTTGTGCAACCTCAGCCTTTTGCTGTATACTGCCATTGTGCAACTGATGGCGTTTCTGCCCATGTGTCTGCTTTGTGTCCCCATTTTGTCCATAAGACAAAATGCAGAGTGTTTGTGCGATCTCGGAGAATCAAGGGGTGCATTGGAGGCATTGAGGAATTGTTATGCACCCATCCAAGAAGGCCCAACTGTTGGGTTAGAATTCAGGGACCACGCTGCAATAGTCAGGATGGAATATCAGTATGCAAAGGGATCTTGTAGCACCTTTGAAACTAACTGTGTGAAAGTAGTTGCAGCATGAGCTTTCGTAGATTTGGTCTACTTTCTCGTATGGACCCCAAAGGCCATCTATTCCAACCCCTTGGAATTCACATCTTAAGCACTCCTGAGAGATGCCCATCCAAAATCTGTTTGAAAAGCTCCGACAAAGGAGACTTCACAATCCTCCAAGGCAGTCTTTTTCACTGTTAAAAAGCTCTTACAAGAAAGAAGTTCTTCATAATGTTTAGATGGAACCTCTTTTTCTGTAATAGTCCAAAAATGATCTTTTACAAACTCTGGTAGATTCTCACCAAGGAAAGGAAAATAACCAGATGTTGTCAAAGTGTCATCTACTATCACATTCGGGTGCGGTTGGCATGGACTGAGAGAAAAATCGCACAAGAGGAGAGGCAGCATTGAACTGATAGCCATTTATCTTATCTTTATTGTCTTGCTCCATTAACCATATGAGCAATGTCAGTCAAAGTGGATTATTATTAGGAGTGGCTGATAAAAGGGTTGTTTTTGATGGACTTCAGCAAGGCAGCTGGAAATGTGGAGACTTGCAGAGATTTAATCTGAAACCAGGGACAGTTCCTACAAAAAAAATGTCCATTATGCAGGACGACATAATGGCCAGCTACTTATTTCTTGGCTGGGCAGCTAGATTCGTATCTCCAGAAGAGAGCATCTACACTGTAGAAGTACATTGCAGTTTGACACCACTTTAAGTGCTGCAGCTTCATCCAATGGCATCCTTGGATTTGTAGTTTTGCAAGGTCTTTAGCCTTCCCTGCCAAAGAGCACTGTACCTCACCAAACTACAACTCCCAGGATTCTGTAGGACAGCTATGACCGTGAAAGTGGCATCAAACTGCATTATCTCTGCAGTATTTCTGTCATTTCAGCTGCAGAAACACATGGTTTGGGAGACAAAAGATCAAGGATTCACACACAATAAGACCCAGCAGAGTAGAACTCCTACAGTGTGTCCACACTGCACAATTACAACAGTTTGAAACCAGTTTAACCAGTATCTTCTTATGGGATATTTATTTTAAGGAGTTAGGCTGCTGCCACACTGGAGAAATAAATCAGCTTGACACCACTTTAACTTCCATGGCTCCGTGTTAAGGAATCCTGGGATTTGTAGTTTGACAGGGTGCCGGAGCTCTCTGATATCTCTGGTGGAGTCATCATTTGGGAATTTTTATTAGCATATTCTATATAAAACTAACATGGACTTTTTCAGCTTGTTCAATCTATCTAATTTTCCATTAATAAGGTATCCTAAACTCTGCCAAGCCAATGGTGTGTGTATGCCTGACAGCATGAATTACAGCAGCGAGTGATGCCAACCCTCATGTATGTAGAGTGTGTTGTTGTTATTGCTGTTGTTGTTGTTGTTGTGTGCCTCCAAGCCATTTCTGATTTGAAATAAACCTATCATGGCATCCCCCATTTAGGGTGTCACTCGCTGTGGTCCACATCCTCCGCATTCCCCTAGTGATGTCGCTGGCTACTAATCCAAATGGGATGCAACCAAGGAATGTGTTACTGTGGCCAGATCTTCCTTCCCTTCCTCTTTATTTAGACATATACCTTTATACACACATGCACTGGGACTGAGTGGAGTTATACAATGAAACCTCATCTCAGCTGTTGTTAGGATTACGCAGTGTGCAGGAGCCGCATGACATCTGGAGATCAGCCGGACTCCTCGGTGCGATGTATATACAAGTGTTCCCAGATCTAAACAATGCAAAGTGCTTTCAAAAAAGGCAGTAAAAGGAAGAGACAGGAGACAAAGAATGGGCCTTTCAAGAGTGATGGGAGATTTCAAAAATCTAAATCCCAACTTCATCAGACTGATCTGCAGAAAATTCACAGTTGCAACACACTCAGGGAAGCGGCGGGGAGAAGTATTTGCTTCCAGCGATGTTTTAAAGATGAGAATAAACAGATTTCAACTAGTTGTTTTGAGCACTTGCAGAGTTTGTAAGTGTCTGGAAAGGTTATTTTGGGGGGGGGGGGATTTCTGAACACTTGTGTTGTTGTTGTGCACCTTCAAGTTGTTTCTGACTTATGGCAAACCTGAGTTTTCTTGGCAAGATTTGTTCAGAGGGGGTTTGCCATTGCCATCCTCTGAGGCTGAGACAGTGTCACTTGCCTAAGGTCACCCAGTGGGTTGACATGGCTGAGCCAGGATTTGAACCCTGGTCTCCAATGCTCAAACTACTACGCACACTGGTCCAACTAGAGTAAACACATTGATCTCCTGGAATAAGTGTTGAGATACCAAGGATCCATTGATGGCTTGTGACAGAGTGCAGTGGCACCAGAGCTCTCTGAGAGAGAAGGCTAAATATCTCAGAAAACTGCAATTCCATCCATATTGAACATTCTGACTAGACTTCTGTGCATGTTACCCACAGCATGACACTCTTGTTTAGTTCTGTGTATTTCTGGAACCGGGACACTTTAAAAGCAGCTGAAAAAGTGGGATAGCAGAGAAATAATTGGGATTGTCCTTGCCAAATGGGGACAGTTGGATGGTAAGATAATCATGTGTATATCATTGAACCTCAGTATCTTTTCAGCATTTCAGTCCATTCCCTACCCACAATGTTTTGCGACAATCATCCATTGTTTTCACATGTCTGATCTGCAGTCGAAGCCAAGGCTTCGTAATCTTCACAATCTGTTTCTTCTTCTCGCCTTCTTAATGGACTTCAGAAAGGCCACCAAAACAAAACTTCTCCTGTGGTCCAGCGCCACCAAAAATAAACCATCAAATTCTTTCGCTGGATGTGGTCCATCATGGTTTTGCGTCTTGATGTTTTTCTTTTTTTTAGGTCTCCATCCCAAGCAGCAGATATTTGCTGGGAACTATTCATGGTATTACGTTTGAAAGAATCTGGCTTATATCCATGGCCAAAAAAAGGACATCACTAATAAAACAACCCCAAGTTAGAAAGGGACGGCGTATCGGAAAATGAGGTCTAAAAATAAAAGAGGCAGCTTGTCTTCTTTCATTTTTTTCCAGAGAATTGCTACAAAATATGTTGTATTTGTAGAATCTCTAAATTTAGGGACCTGTAGGTCTTGGAAACAAGGTTTTTGGGAAGGATGTGGGTGGCTGGATTTTCCCATCCTCTAGATATTTGATTATTTCTCATCATCCAGCCTGGTAACGTTGTATATTTCCTTAGAAGACATGGAGTTGAAGTCAGCCCAGTGTTCTATGGTTCATTGAAACTGTGTGATAAACATGGATTCCATCTTTCTCTACCTTCCTGGCTTCAAGGCTTGCTGAGTCAACAATGTGATGCAGCAGCTAAAAAGGCCAATGTGATCATAGCCTGCATCAATAGGAGATCAAGGGAAGTAATAGTGACACTCTATTGTTCTTCTGGAATAATGCTGAGTCCAGTTCTGGGTACCACAATTCAAGAGAATCATCAAGAAACTGGAGCATGTCCCGAGGATGGCAACCAAAATGGTGAAAGATATGGGTAGATTTAGCCTGGAGAAGAGAAGGTTAAGAGGGGACACCATAGCTCTGTTTAAGTATTTGAAGGGATGTCATATTGAGGAGGGAGAAGCTTGTTTTCTGATGCTCCAGAGAATAGGACATGGAGCAATGGACGCAAACTACAGGAAAAAGGATTCCACTGAAACTTTAGGAAGTTTTACTAGTGTTCTCTTTGGATCACTTATGATGTTTCTTGGCCACACAATATGGAAAATTTATCTCCATGGAGTATCGCTGTAATTTGGTCCAAGTAAAGCTATGTAAACCAGTTGGAGCTGTTTGAATCCTTAATTCAAACCAGTTCTGGGGTCTATTCATCTGGGACACATCTCTACAGATGTCAGATATACTGTACAAAGGAGGAGAGTATTGTGTAGCAGGCGATGTAGAGAGACCACATCAAAGGCGTCTTTTTTGGAGTTGCGAGTGTCAGGCCTCCTTGATCCAGTCTCAGTTCCTCTCCCTCAGGTTCACTTGAGAAGGTTCCCTTTTGTTAAAAAAGGCTGTGATCTGGTCCCTGAGCTCCTCACCATCGCTCTGGCAATGACCTCAAGAACTCACATATTCTCCTAAAAGGTTTTTTGCCGACTTTGAAGCTACCAGACTTAACATAGAATCACAGAATCACAAAGTTGGAAGAGACCCCAAGGGCCATACAATCCAACCTCATTGTGCCATGCTAGAAGACCCCATAAAGGCAGTGTGTTCCACTATCAAATACCTCTCACCTAACCTTCCTAATGTTGAGGTGGAATCTCTTTTCCTGTACTTTGAATCCATTGTTCTAGTCTCTGGAGCATCAGAAAATGAGCTTGCTCCATCCTCAGTAGGATATCCCTTCAGATATTTAAACATGGCTATCATCTCCCCTCTTAACCTCTTAATCTTCTCTTCCCCTGGCTAAACCTACCCAAACCCCTAAGCCATTCCTCATCGGGCTTGATAAATAAAGTTTAATAATAATAATGATGATAGTTTCTAGACCTTTCACCTTTTTGGTTGCCCTCCTCTGGACATGTTCCAGCTTCTCAACATCCTTCTTAGATTTTGATGATCAAAACATCTTGCTGAAGAACTTCATTCTGGAGAGATTGCTGCCAGAGGTACCCAATTCCCACTCCAGCAATGACAACACAGACATTTCAGACGCGGAGTAGGAGGGCAAGAACCTACTACATGCTTTCCGAAGCTCTGAACCAAATGCCTCTAAACATGGTGAGCAGTCCTGAAGGAGAAACCCACAGCTGATAGTATCAAAGACCACAGAGATATCCGGCCCAGGAGAATGGATGGATACACATTCCATCTCATCATGAAGGTTGTCCAACAATGAGATCAAGATGTTGTTTTTTTAACCAAACCTCAGGGCTGGAGGATCCTTTTTATCTACACCAACCAAGAGCCGAGACCCCATTGTTGTCTCCTGACACTTTGCCTTGAAAGAAGGAGCTTAAGTGTTTCCTGATAATGGCCAAGATCAGAGAGATAAGTGGAGATTTCTTCAGGGATGATCTCACCAAAGATTCTGCTCCTTCCTTCAAGGATGTGTTTGTTTAGGATGCGTGATCCCATAAGAGCGGTCAGTTCCCCTCGGAAAACTACCAAGGATCCAACATTCATGTTATGTGGGTCCCTGATCTCCTCCAAGGGATGGTGCCATCATACCTGTGGGGCAAAAGACAAAACTCGCTCAGGAGATTGCAGTTAGAGGCCAAAGGCATCTCAAGAACGGATTCTGGAATGGAATGGAGGATATGTAAAAGATATGGTACCTGTGTGTCTACTTTTTCATGCAAATGGTTCATAAGTGGAAGTTCCTCTGTTTCATACAGTACAATCTTCATATTTAGACTGAGGCAAAAGAGTTTTTTTAAAAAAAGAAAAGAAAAAGAAAACATTAAATACAGATTTGAAAATATAGTATGACCCCCATGTCAGCAAGGGATACAGCCCCAGATCAACTGTGGAAATGTGAAACCATGGATAATGGCGAACCTTATTGAAATGAGTTACTTTTGTGGACGCCATCTTTTTGAACACACAATTGTTTTAAAAAATACCTTTCTGTCTGGAAAGATGCAAGAGAGCTTATCAGCAAAGGGACTTCAAACATCTTCCATTGGAAGGCTGAGCTGTAAATTCTCCACTTTGTTTGACATCTTAAATTTTCAGGGTCTCTTTAGAGTTGCTCTTCAAGGTTTGCACCAAAGAGGTGGCAGTGAGTCTCCAACTGTCTTGTTGCGTTCTTTTCCCCAGTAATTCCTCTTCCCCTGAATTTTTTTTTAAAACCCAAGTCCTCCATGTTGCTGTTGTTGTTGTGCCTTCAAGTTGTTTCTGACTAAGTTAGACCTACCATGGGGTTTTCTTGGCAAGTTTCTTCAGAGGGAGTTTGCCATTGCCATCCTCAGAGGCTGAGAGAGTGTGACTTGCCCAGTGGGGTTCAGTGGACAAGCAGGGACTCGAATCTTGGTCTCCAGGGTCCTAGTCCAATGCTCAAACCACTGTGCACACTGGCTCTCAAGTCCTCCAGGTGTGTAATAAAAGTAGATAGGATGGGACATGAGCGTCATTAGGAGGCTATGGGAGGTGGCTGCAGATCACACCAGGTGACATCTCAAGGGGGTGACACCAAAGCTCCCCAAATGTCTGCCTTTTGGCAGAAACGGTCCGTGGTGTTTGCCTCCATCCCTTAAAACATTGGAGCTCAGTGAAGGGATGGGGTGAGTCGGGTGAGGTTCAATGGGAGGAGAAAGAGAGACTTCAAAGTTTTTTTTAATGACATTTTAAAATTAAATTACTTTTTAAAAATTTTCCAACCAACATCCCATCTTACCAAATGTTCACTTTAACCACATGAAACATCACGTATAGGCCTAGGAGTCCAGTAGACCAAGGTCCAAATCCCTGCTCAGCTGTGGAAACCCACTGGGTGGCCTTGGGCAAGTCACACTCTCTCAGCCTCAGAGGAAGGTGATTGCAAAATAAATCTGCAGAATAAATTTAGCCAAGAAAATCCTTACGTTGAAATGGACTTGAAGATACGCAACATCAGCAAGAAATGAATCCTTCTGGCTGTAAAGAGCTAGTGTGGTGTAATGGAGTAAGTATTGGACTAGGAGTCCAGGAGACCAGGGTTCAAATCTCCGCTCGGTCATGGAAATCCACCAGGTAGCTTTGGGCATGTCACATTCTCTCATCCTCAGAGGAAACAATAGCAAATCCCTTCTGAACCATAATATGACCAAGAAAACTCTGTGATAAGTGGGAGATGACTTGAAGATGCATAACAAGCACAACAGAGGTCCAGCATGGTATAGTGGTTTGAGCATTGGACCGTGACTCTGGAGGCCAGTGTTCAAATCCCCAGTTGACCATGGAAACTCAACTGGAGGCCTTGGGCAAGTCACACTCTCTCAGCCTCAGCAAAGCCAAACTACCTCTGAACAAGTCTTGCCAAGAAAACCCTGTGATAGGGTCATCTTTGGGTCGCTATAAATCAGAAACAACTCGAAGGCAAACAGCAAGAACAAAAGCAAAGCTACACCTAGGTATGACTAACTAGGCATTATTAATGGGCACAGTGAAGGGCACTATTGTATCAGCCTTTCTGCCTTGCCCACATTGCTCAAGATGACTCCAAGAATATTGGCTTCCAGCGCAGATCTGTCTTTAATTAACTTCTCTCCCTCCTTTGCTGCATCTGTTTCTCTTTTTTGGTTTTTCCAGTCCTGGGGCACAAGAGGCGCTCAGTTGGTCTCTACTTTTCAGGGTCAGTGGCACTTGGATAGAAAACAGGAGACGAATGGATTTGGTTCACTCAGAAAACCAGAAGTACAAGAAACAGAGAAGGGTGATGCATTCCTAAGGGATCGCCAAGGCTTTAATGCAAACCCCCCCAAAGCCATGGAAACATTTGCAACCCTCCTTCCCATAGCAAAAGGCAGCATCAGACAGACAGCCATTCTAACCTGGAAGGTGTTTTTCTCCTCTGATGTGTATGAATTTTTGTTGTTGTTGTTGTTGTGTGCCTTCAAGTCGTTTCTGATTTATGGTGACCCTACAGCATTCACCTATTATGGGAGTTTCTTAGCACGTTTCTTCAGAGGGGATTTGCCCTTGCCTATTCTCTGAGGCTGAGAGAGTGTACCTTGCCCAGGGTCACCCAGTGAGTTTCCATGGTAGAACCGGGATTCGAACCCTGGTCTCCCAATGTCCTAGTCCAATGTTCAAGCCACTACACCATATTGGCTTTCAATTTACTGGGTATGAAATTACCTGAGTGTATTTTCAGAGCCCAGAAATTGTGATTTTTGCAAAAAGGAAGACAACTTAATTAAATTAAATTAAGCTAAACACACACACATACACACATGCATATTCACACCAGCCATGATTCTACATGAGGATGGGCCACAGGCTGCAGGTGGCCCTTGAGGACTCCAAAGTGTGGCCCCTGGATCCCTCTGGAGTCAATACATCTAGTTGCAAGTGTAGATTTACACTATCTAATCAGGATGTAGGATCTGGGCTAGACTATCCACAGTCTAGTTGTCAGGAGGAAGGAGGATTGTCAGCCTGGGTGAGATGTTGCATTTACGTAGGGAATTTTCTAGGGATGACTAAGGGTGCATCTGCACTGTTGAAATAATGCAGTTTTGTACCACTTTAACTGACACTGCTCCATCCTATAGAATCTTGGGATTTGTAGTTAGGCGAGGCACCAGCACTCTTTGGGAGAGAAAGCTAAAGACCATGCAAAACTACAAATCTCAGGATTCTGCAGGATGAAGCAACATCACTTAAGAGTGGTGTCCAACTGCATTATTTCAACAGTATAGATGCCAGCGTTGTATAGTGGTTTGAGTGTTTGGACTATGACTCTGGAGATCAGGGTTCGATTCCTGGCTCGGCCATGAAACCCACTGGGTGATCTTGGCCAAGTCACACTCTCTCAGCCTCAAAGGATGGCAACCTGCCTAGAAAATCCTATGATAGTTTTGCCTTTGGTTCGCCATAAGTAAGAAACAACTTGAAGGCACACAACAACAACAACAACAACAACAACAACAACAGTTGCACCTTAAGGATCAACAAAGCAGAGATCAGGACTCTAGTGTGTTTGGTTTCCTCCTTAGCTGCTCTACTAGGCTACTTTGAAGACTTGGAAGGTAATAGTTTTAACTGGTCCCAGTCCAACCCTATATTCTTATATTCTTTTGTGAAGACTCCAAAGCTGATTTATCTCTGCAGGAGAAGAAAGACAGGGACAACTTTAGTGCCTCTGCTTTTTCCCACCTGCAAAGCTAATAGATGCTTGCTTGAAGATGGGGAAGATTTACGCTGGAGTGAGGCCAGATCCCATCTGAACATGGAAGCTCAGCAGGGTCAAGGATTTGTAGTTTTGCGAGGTCTTCAGCCTTCTCTGTCGGAGAGCTCTGGTGTCCCAACGAACTACAAATCAAACTGCATTATTTCTGCAGTGTAGACTAGACATTAGAGTAACGTTTCATTAATTTTATCATCTTGTTTGCGGTTTTAGACTGTGTTCCATAGGAAGGCTTTTGTTTCTATTTTGGATTGTTGTTTTCTCTCCTTTGTAAAGTGCTATGTAAAGCCTATGGCGCTATACAAATAACATAATAATAATAGTACCTTGGAAACTGTAGTCTGTGGTAGTGTAGTAGCACTCTCCAGCAGAGAATACCAAATCCTCCGCCAAACTGCAGATCCCAAGGTTCTATAGGATGGAGCCATGGCAGTTAAAATGGCATCAAACCACTATAATTGTACAGTGTGGATACACATAATATTTGGTATGTTAGTCTGTTTGCATGGCAGGATCCAGCTTGTGCAAACGTCACTATTGCATCAGCATTACTATTTAGAAAGAGAAATTTTTGACACAATTCCTTTCTTTCTTTGGCTTTAGTAAGGCAGTGAGTGTTTATCTCTCATGCTTTCAGAGTTCAAGGCGGACCACGAAAAGAAAGGGGGGGAAAAACCAACTGTCCTGAGTTGTGCAGCTATTAATAGCATACAACCATTCCATTGTATTTCATTCTGGACAGATGTGACGCTGGTCTTTTTATATCCTGTGCTGAGTCTGAAGTTTTCGTTGGCCCTTGAAAATACGCCGATGATGATCGACCCAAAAACAGTTGGACTGCAGCCATATAGCGGTTCATTTTCCTTTCCTTTCTTCTCATTGTCCCAACTCCAGCCTTGCCCTTAGGATCAACATCTGAGAAAATGTCACACTGTTGTTCACTGAGTTTTGAGACAAGGACTATTTTCATGGAATGGAGTTACCACAAAATATTGTTAGTCAAGATTAACTCATTTGGACCATCATTTTGGGTTGTGTCGACACTGCAGAATGAATGCAGCTTGACAATGCTTTCACTGCCCTAGCTCAATGCTATGAAATTCTGTAGTTTTGTGAGATATTTAAGTCGTCTGTCTCAGAGAGCTCCGGTGCCATAAGAAACTATAAATCCCAGGATCCTATAGGATGGAGCCATGGCAGTTAAAGCAGTGCCAAACTGCATTGTTTCTACAGTATGGCAGAAACCTTAAAATTGCAGAGTTGAAAGGGGTGCAAAATGCCATCTATGTTGTTTCTAATTTACATTTTAATATTAGTGTGTAGAGATATTATTATTATTAGGAAGACCACACTCTAACTCAGTGGTTCTCCATTTATTTTGGACTTCAGATCCCAGATGCATCAGCCAACTTGGCCAATGGTCAGGAATGATGGAGATGAAGGCCAAAACATTTGGAGGACCAAAGATTGGGAACTAGATGGATAGACTGAATCAGGGAAGCCACAGCCTTAAATCTACAAGACCCAAGCAGGACTTGGGAGTCTCTAATTCACAGCGTTGCCATAAGTCATGGCAGTTAGCAACAACAACAACGTTATAATGACTTTACCAGGATCGCTCTGGATTGTGGATGGAAGCTTTCTTCATATGGACACAGCCGTTGGGTTTGGAAGTGGAAGGAAAGTTCCAACCATTGTTCCTAGTGCCATGACAGATTGTTCCATCATTTTTACACTAGGCAGAGCAGGGAGAAAAATGTAAACCTATTTTCTCTAACCTGATCCTACCCCACTCTGTTCTCTCAAGTCAAACACACTCTTTAGGTCTTGAATAGGATGTAAAAAGAGGCGGGAAAAGTTAATTTGTTGGCAACAGTGGCTGGAACTGGAAGCACCCATGTCAGTGGAGTGGGGGAATCTGCTGTGGATTGTAGTCCAAACTTTTAAAGAAGCTATCCAAGAAGCTGAGTCTATCCAAAACTGCTGTCTGAAGATGCTTGCTTCACCATTTTGGATAGCTCCTTTAAAGTTTAAACTTAAACCCATGGAAGCCACCAGACAGTCTTGCCTGCAAGAGCCATGCACCAGGGTGACCTACATAGAGACGTACACCTCATTAAATACAGCTCACAGAATCTTATAGAATAGTCTAAAAGTGGCTACTAGACCTTAAAAAAAGACAAGACCCAGCAGAAACAATAAATTAAGAATATTTGTGTTTATAGATGAGGGATGTTGAGGCTGAAATAACCCATTAGAGCAGAAAAAGTCACAGCCCTTAGTAATGTTCTACAGCCCACCCAAAATATGTCCCAGGGGGTTCCAATCTACCTTCTGTCCATCACCATTGTAGATTATCTCAAGTTCCTCCACATTGTATTGTTGTACTGGAACTGAGAATGCAAAAGTTTCCATTGTAAAGCAACAGTTCCCTCTAGATTGCAGAGAAAAATAACACCAGATATCCGAAGTCCCAGTTCTTCCCACCAAGGAATTAATGCTAGTCTTCACCAGTCATTATCTCCATCTGGTTTTGTTCATTAGCCCACCATACCCATGCATTTGCAGAGAACACGCCCATACATGAAAGCAAGAGATTGGGTGTGATCTGTAGGATACAGAACCAAGTCCCTCCATGGAAGAGGTCTCTACTTGCAAGACATGATCCGGATAAATTCTTCATAGTTGACTTGCCCATCTCCATCCACATCAGCCTCCTTGATCATGTCTTCTACTTCTTCATCCGTCAACTTCTCACCAAGCTTGGTCATGATGTGCCGCAGCTCCGCCGCGCTGACATAACCATTGCCATCCCGGTCAAACACCTGGAAGGCCTTCCGGATCTCTTCCTCGCTATCTGCGCTCTTCATCCTCGCACCCAGCAAAGTGAGGAACTCCGGGAAGTCAACCATTCCATCTTTGTTGGTGTCCAACTTCTTGATCATCTCCTGTAACTCAGCTTCTGTTGGATTTTGCCCAATGGACCTCATGACAGTCCCTAGTTCTTGGGTGCTGATGGCACCATCTCCATCTTTGTCAAAGAGCAGGAAGGCTTCCTTGAATTCAGCTATCTCTTCTTCTGAAAACGGATGGGAAGCCATGGTTTCACTGTTGTTGTTGGTGGTGGTTTGGCAATTCTCCGACTGCACTAAGAAAGCCTGGCTGCTCTCTCGGATACAAAATGAAGAAATGACTTCTCTTTCCTTTTTCTTGTCTTTTTTGTGGGTTGCCAAAAATGTAAAGGTGTCTCCTTTGGCCCTTTGCCTGGGGATGAGCTGATCTTTGGGGAAAGAAGCAGGGAACACCCAAGTTGGGCTTCTGTTGGAGCCAGCTGAACCGCGAAGATAGAAATAAAAGAAAATCCACACCCCATTTCATGATGGAACCCGTCATTCTCGTTTGGGCAAAACCCGAGAGAGGAACATGTGCGCTGAATACTTTTTGGATTTCTCAACCTCTATCTGATGAAAAATAAAATGATAATGAAATTAAAAAGACGCTTGCAAAGAAAAATTAGAAGCCAGCCTGGCATGGTATCCTAGCATTATAGGCTTTTTTCACACCGCAGAATTAAAGCAGTTTGACACTACTTTAACTGCCATGACTGTATCCTATGGAATCCTGGGATTTGTAGTTTGGTGAGACACCAGAGCTTCCTGACAGACCAGGCTGAATACCTATCCAAACTAGAAATTCCAGGGTTCCATAGGACAGAGTCATGGCAATAAAAGTGGTGTCAAACTGCTTTAATTCAACAGTGTGAATGCACTCATAGTTAGTAAAAAACAACTGACACCAGAGCATCAGACTGCTAGTCCCAGAATCCGTCTTGCTGGCTGCAGGATTCTGGGCACTCTAGTCAAAATAAGTAGCTTTTATGAGCTCTGGTTTACAGCACCTTGGGATATATCTGCACTTGAAGCTGACATCTGTTTTGTACCAGTGCTAAGTGTCATACAGCTGCTTCTTCTTTTGCAGAAGGGCTTGGAGAGCTGAAGTATCTCTGTTAGGTAAACATCCCTGAGATCCCACCACAAACAACAGTTCCCAGGGATTCCTAGGTAATTACTACTAAACTAGTTAGGACCTGTAGATACACCCTCAGCATATCAAAAGCTTATGGGAAGAAGAGTGTGATCAGTGGTGTAGCATACCTAGCATATTTGACACTTGGAGCAGAGAGAGGACAGAATGGACTCCTTTAACTCTGGAGCCAAAATAAGGCAGCTGTCTTTGGGAAGAGGTCATGGCTTTGTCTCCTCCTCAGGCAACACAATATCTTGGGCTGGCCTTCCTATGACCAAGGACTTCAGCACATGAGGTTAGAAAAGCAGAGGTTTAACAGGGTAAAAGGATCTTTATTTGGTACTTATCACACAATGTCATGACTATACTGTTGGTGCCTTGCATTAAATTTGTTCCTGTAGTGTACTTTTTCATTGATGGGCAAAACCTGTCAATAGGCTCTCAGTTTCACTGCTATTCTATAACTGCCTTTGGATGATAGGTGTCTGGGAATGCAGCCAAGTAAGTGATAGCAAGTCCAAATCAACCAGCTTGTGAAAGTCAAGCAAGCCTCAAAGAGCAGACTTACAAACAAGGGCAGGGTCCAGTAACAAGGTCTGTAGTCAGGCAGGGTGCAAGACAAAGGGTCAAGCCAGGAGCAAAGTCCAGGTCAATGGTTCCAGAAGAGCATCATGGTCAGGTCAGGTCAGATCATAGTCCAAAGGTTACTGAGTCAGGACACGAGGGGCTCTCTGGAGAAAACTCAGATAGCTTCTGACGGAAGCCCTGACGTCCTTCCCAGCCTTTTATCATCAGCCCTCATTAGTGCAAGTGGTCTTGATAAGCTGGCGTTTTTCATAAAGCCTCCTTGAGCATTGGAGGCATGTTCTTTCAAATCAAAGGTAGGGATATGATCTTCCTCCTTCTTCTCCTCCAAGTCCACAATATTAGAGGTTTTAAACCTTGCTATTGGAGGTTTGGCTCCTGGTTGTCTTCTAAAGTCACAGCCTCTGCTGGATCTCTCAGGGCAGAGCTAGGGCCAGGCTCAGGTTCAAGTTCAGGTTCAGGCTCCAGCTCAGCTTCAGAGTCCTCCCCTGAGTCCTCAGCCAGGCTGGGCCTGACAATAGATCCCTTCTGCTGCAGTTCCACTTCTCAGGCAGTTAAGTGGTGTGAGCGGACATGATTTTGCTGCTCTCCATGTCTCCCTGCTCTCCCTTACAATGACTGGGGCAGTCAACACCATCCCAAAGCTGGCAGCTGTGTGCACATTTGCACAGCAGCCAGCTTCAGGAAGCGGTTTATTCATTTCCCCCCTTCCTCCCTGAAGACAGCATTTTGCATTGCAGAAAAGAGATCACCAGATCATAGATCGCCAAAGCACTATCATGGAGAAAAGTGTGATAAGAAATTATCCCAAACCGGTATGCTTCCATTCTTAAACCAGGATGATTATGGCAGGATAGCAGGCTACACCATGCCACACTCATTCTCTATTGCAACGTAAAAGTATAATTTTAATTTTGCTAGTTCTTTATGCCCCAACTCTTGCCATTACATTCAGTGATGTATGGAAATTACAATTTATGAGTACTATATAAAGCCCTACATGGCTTGGGCCCGAGTTACTTGAGGGACTGCATCTCCCCATATAATCTGCCCCACACACTCAGAACATCCGGGAAGAATCTTATGGAAATTCCACCTGCCAAGTATGTTTCTACATCCCAGATGGCCTTTTCAGTGATGGCCCCGCGAATCTGGAATAGCCTTCCCGAGGAGCTCCGTTTGACGACCCCCCCTAGGAACATTTTTTAAAAAGCCTTAAAACCTTCCTTTTTTGTCAAGCCTTCCCCCCCGATAAATGAAGTTGTGTATGTTGATGCCATTGATTCCCTCCCTTACCTTGCTGTATGACTGTGTTTTAAATTTTGTATAATTGGTTTTTATCTAGAGATGTTTTCTAACGGTTTTTTATGGTTGTAATGGTTTTCTACGGCTGTAAACTGCTTTGATCTGTGGAAAAGCGGTATACAAATAAAATCTATTATTATTATTTATAATAATAATAATAATAATAATAATTTGTTTTATTTATATACCGCTATTCCAAAGATCATAGCGGTGAACAGCAAGTAAGCTAATTAGCAAGTAAGCTAATTTGCCCCCAACAGTCTGGGTACTCATTTTAGCTCCCTCCTCGGAAGGATGCAAGCCTGAGTCGAGCTTGGGCCCTTTTGCTGGTCTTGAACTCGCAACCTTGTGGTTTTGAGTGAATGGCTGCAGTACAGGCATTTAACCACAAAAACATTACTAAGAACATTACACTGGATCTCTCTGGCACCATACTAAACTACCAGCAAACTACAAATCCCAGAAGTCTGTAGGATATAGTCATGGCAGGTAAAGTGGTGTCATGCTGCTTTAATTCTGCAATAGGGATACACTCCTAGGCTGGACTTGAAAGGAGCTGTCCACTTGATGGAATCGCTCTGGAAATAAGTTTATGTCACCTTTGATAGCTCCTTTAAAATTTGGACTAAAATCCAGTGTGGGTTCATTATTTCACCACCATAGAAACCAATAGCCTCTATAGCTCAGGAATGAATTCTACCTTGCAGTAGTACATTCCATCTTGTTGTATAATGAATTACGTCATTTGATGTATGTTTTCTTTTCCCCGTAGCCAAGCAGTTTAATGGTCCCAGAAAATTACAAGTTTATTTATTAAAATGAGTGCTTGCTTATATGTCTGTAGATTCTGGTGTATGATTAGATTTCTTTTTTCAATCTAGTGATTGCTTCTATCGTCTCCTTCTTTATTGATCGGCAAGCTGAACTGGTAACCTCCTTCAATTTTTGCAGAAGAGCACAGTAAAAAATGCTTGACTCACCTAAATTAGTCAGTAAATCAGAGGCAGGGCTGGGCATTTGCCAGGGTGCCAAGGGCAGGAGAAGGTCTATTGAAAAGCTTGAAAAAGTTACTTTCCCACATTCTGGCCCTCTACCCTAACTATGTGGTCCTCTTGGCACAAAGTATCCAAGAAAATCCAATGCAACCTAAGAGAGTCATGGTTGTTGCAGTATATTTATTTATATCCTGCCTTTTCCCCAGTTTGGGGCTAAAGGCCGCATGCAAAACACTTAGGCAGCATCTACATTGCAGAGTTAATGCAGTTTGACACCGCTTTAACTTCCATGACTCAATGCTATGGAATTCTGGGATTACAAATCCCAAGAATCCATAGGATGGAGCCATGACATTTAAAACAGTGTTGAACTTCATTAATTCTGTAGTGTGTCAGTAGCCTTAGACTTGGGCAATAGTACAATTTCATGCCCTCCAAATGGGATAAATGGCCCCACTTAATCCTCTGCCTTCCCACTTTCCCAGCTGCTTTGAAAATGCCCCAGTTTCTCTCTCCTTATTCCACCTTCTGCGTTCATCCTTGGCTTACATCAGTTACTTCAAACTCAGTTCGAAGTGCAAAACCGTTTGTACTCAACTCAGCAGAAGGGAGAGGAGGTAAGGAAAGGTAAAGTCATGCATTCCCTGTAGGTTTCCAGACCTTTCACCATTTTGGTTGCCCTCCTCTGGACAGGCTCCTGCTTCTCAACATCCTTCTTGAATTGTAGTGCCCAGAACTGGATGCAGTATTATTGCAGGTGGGGTCTGACCAAAGCAGAATAGAGTAGTACTACTCTATAGAGTAGAATAGAGCCGCCCTGAGTCCCAGTCTTTGGAGAAGGGCGAGATATAAATATAATAATAATAATAATAATAATAATAATAATAATAATAATAATAATAATAATAATACTATTACTTCAATCTAGACACTCCAGTCTTATTGATGCAGCCTAGAATTGTATTAGCTTTTTTAGCTGCCCTGTCACACCATTGACTCATATTCACCTTGTGGTCCACTAGGACTCCTAGATCCCTTTCACATTCAGTGTTGCCCTGGTTTTCATCTGTGAAATGTTGGAGGATATAATATTTGCCATACTGTGGCTCAGTCATGAATCATAATGGGGACTGCACTCAAGAAATCAGAAGAAGACTAGAATTTGGAAGGACAGCTATGAAGGTACAATGCATGATCCTGAAGTGTAAAAATGTATCACTGAATACCAAAGTCAGGATTGTCCATGCCATTGTATTTACAATTTCTGTGCATATTTTGTGAAAGCTGAACAGTGAAGAAAGTGGGTAAGAAGGAAACCAATCCGTTTGAGATCTGGTGCTGACAAAGAGTTCTGAGAATACCATGGATAATAAATGGGTCCTAGAACAAATCAAGCCTGAACTCTCCTAGAAGCCAAGATGATAAAACTGAGGCTGCCATACTTTGGCCATATCATGAGAAGATAGCACTCCCTAGAAAAGGGAATAATACTTGGTAAGCTAGATGGCAGCAGGAAAAAAGGAAGACCACTTTTTAGATGGAGAGACTCTGATTTTGCAAGACCTGAGCTGTTAATGACATGGAGGTCTCTCATTCATAGATGTTAAGTCGAAGTTGACTTTATGGCAGTTAACAACAACAGTAGCCTTTCTGGGGAGTTTTGAAAGGTCAAGGGACACAGAAACAATATTGAAAACCACATGAGACCCCAGGACCACAGTTGGCTCACCCCTGGATTACACCATGGACTCCTTCTGAAAGATGGACTTGTTAAAGGTCTCCTATCCATCCAGTTTCCCAAACAAAAGGCACCACAACCGAAAGGGTGTGAATAATTTATTCTGCACACACACAAACACACGTAGACACACCCCAAGGCCTGAGACGTCATCATCTGAATGCAAAGTGAGTGAAAGATGAAGATGTTTTGGTCGGGCGTGACTTGCTGGGAAGAACCACACCAAAGAAAGCTCCTTGACCAGCTTGTCTAGTTCTCCTGTTGCATTGCAGGCTCTTTGGTGGAGGGATCTCCAAATACGTTATGCAAGGGTGTAGTGGAGGGAGAAAGCTCTTCTTGGCTTCTCGTTGGCCCTTGTGTCTCAGTAGAACTGGATTCACAGCAGCACTGCAAAAACACAGATGCAGAAGAGAGAGAGAACGGATAAAATATGGCTGATGTCTCACACTGATGAGATAGAGCCTAGTTTGGCATTCCCCAAGTTATACAGTATCATCATTCACAGACATAGTTGTCTTAGGAGTTTATCCCAGAAAAACTGCATAATTACACTAAATGATTTCACATGGCATCACACAAAACCCGCCATTCAAGCGCTCACAAAGAAGCATTAATGCACATCTTTTTACTTTTGGGATTTCAGCAACAATGCATTTTCAATATCATGTTATTTCCACAGTTGCATGTGATAATCATTTGTGCAATTACTCTCCATTTTTGCTTTATTTGCGGGATGCTTTAAATGTGATTTAATCTCTCTCTAATGCCGAAATTAGCCCCAGTGTGATAAACTCCTTCATCTGGAATATCAGCTTGCAAAGGGATCTTGTGGCACCTTTGAGGCTAACTGTGCAAAAGAAGTTGTAGCATAAGCTTTCACCAGACTTGATCAGTATCGTCACGTTTGTGAATTGTGATGCAAATCTCCATATGCAATGTGTAGTATGCATTCATTCACATCAGTGTCCATCCATGTGCAATGCACTCTCATACTCAGTGGTGCACGCTGAACTCTTACTTACACAGCCTTGAAATGACTAAGGCTATTCTTGTTATCGTTGTGTGCCTCCGAGCCATTTCTGACCTATGGCAACCCTAAGCTGAACCTCTCATGGGTTTTCTTGACAGGATTTGTTCAGAGGAGGTATGCCATTGCCTTCCCCTGAGGCTGAGAGAGTGTGACTTGCCCAAGATCATCCAGTGGGTTTTATGGTCGAGCAGGGAGTCAAACCCTGGTCTCCAGGGTTGTAGTCCAGCACTCAAATCACTATGCCACACTGACTCTACATGGCTAAAAATGTTCCAGCACTGCCTCTACACTTCAGAATTAATGGAGTTTGACACAGTTTTAACGGTCATGGCTCCATCCTATGGAATTCTGGGATTTTTAGCTTGTTGTGGCACCAGAGGTCTCTGACACAGAAGGGTAAATATCTCACAAAACTATGAATCTGAGAATTCCACAGCATTGAGCCATGGCAGTTAAAGTGGTGTCAAACAGCATTAATTCTGCACTGTAGATGCAAGCCTGCAGGGGACTTTACACATCTATAAGACAGCTTTGGGATGCCAGAGCAAATATCATGATTTGGATTCAGTTAAGTGAAGAGCTAGCGAATGAATGAGCAAAAAGTTTAGGGGAGATGGACACTCGGCAATTTTATTTAAACAGTGTATTGCACTCAAATGCAATGAATGTATTTACAAATTTTTTTTAAAATGCAAAGCATGCGATCTATAAAAGGTAATTCAAGCCTGTGGGCCACGCCCTAACAGACATAAACATAAAATGAATAATCAGTACTGGGCCAGAAAACTGCAAATCCCATGGGAACATATACAGTGCAAGAAATATCAGTTCATTTGTGCCTCACAGAAAGAGATTAAAGGGTATACAACAGGTCAGAGAGTTGCCTTGGGGTTGCCATAAGTCGGAAACGACTTGAAGACATGCAAGAATACATTCCAATGCCATGTACTTACTTTTTTAAAAAAATAAATCTTCATGTTACTTGCAAAAACATATTTAACACCAGCACATTATCTCCTAAAACAAGGCCAAATGGACACACAATACTAAATTGATTCCCATTCTCTATTAATAGGGTGAAATGTTCTATGATTTTGCAGGGGAAGATCTTTTGGATAACAACTCCCAGAATCTCCCAGCCAACCTAACCAGACATCATCTTGCTAGGAGTCCAAGAAAAGGTACTTTAACTAGTCCTTAAACTTCAATAAATGGTAGATTGGGCCACCTGCTTCCCTTTGCTTCTCCTCCTGATTTCCCTTTGCTCTCTGCTTTTTCTCAGATGCAAAACTGGAAGGTCCTTGGAGCAGAGACCTAGTTCTCCAGTATTATCTTCTTGGTGCTGTTGAAAGAAGGGAATAAAAGATGGATCTGTACCTAAAGAGGGGAGCCTCAAGGGTCCCTACTTCTCCTCCATCATATTCACAAACTCTTCATAGCTCACTTTCCCGTCTCCATCCGTGTCGACCAGCTTGATCATGGCGTCCAACTTCTCATCCGTAAATTCCTCCCTGAAGTTGGGTATAATGGGTTCAAGGGAGCTCAGGGCCATCTTCAACTCCTTGGAACTGATGGACCCATCGCCGTCTCTGTCAAAGTGTAGGAAGATCTCTTTGACGGCCCCAAGTTCTGCTTCAGTGAAGCGGTGTGCCATTTTGTCCTCTCCTTTGGTGCCCAGAGCAGGTTCTCTCTCTTCTCAAAAGCAGCTCACACACTTTCATCTGCTGCCAAAAACAGGAAAATCTGGCGTCTGGTGATGGAGAGATGAATGGGGCAAGCAACCTTGGTCCACACCCTCTTCACAGCCTAAGGCCTGGATTTAGATCCTACTTGTTAGTAGGAACAGGTTTGCCCTAAACGTAGGCCAAGCTCCTTAAGATTTGCAAGAAGTAGGAGGTTGGCTGCCCCACCATTGACTTTCAGCATTTCTAAAACCTCAGGAATGGATGTCAGGTGGAGAGGCACAGGGTGTGTAACCTTCTGCTGGTTACCTGTCCAGTTTTGTAACATTGGGATGCCATTAAGCATTGTTGTTGTTGTTGTTGTCTGCCTTCAAGCCTTTCCTGATTTATGGCAACTGTAAGGTGAATCTATCATGGGGTTTTCATGGCAAGTTTCTTCAGAGGAGGTTTGCCATTGCCATCCTCTGAAGCTGAGAGACTGTGACTTGCCCAAGATCACCCAGTGCTTTACATGGCTGAGCCGGGATTTGAACCCTGGTCTCCAGATTCCTAGTCCAATGCTCAAACCTCTAAGCCACGCTGGGTCTATTATGCAAAACCTTGATGCTGCTGTTCATAGAGAAAAGGCACTCACCTAAATCCATACCCTTCAACTGTCCTGATTTGGGAGAGACAGTCATAGAATTCAAGAATGACAGAATCATAGAGTTCAAAGAGACCGCAAGGGCCATCCAACCCAGCCCCATTCTGCCATGCAGGAATGCACCATCAAAGCCCTCCTTGTGATAGATGATGATCTGTTCAAAAACCTCCAAAGAAGGAGACTCCGCCACCCACCAAGGCAGCATAATCCACTGTCAAACTACTGTTACTGTCAGGAGATCCTTCCTAATGTTGAGGTGGAATCTCTTTTCTTATAGTTTAAATCCATTGCTCCATGTCCTAGTCTCTGGAGCAGCTGAAAATAAGCTAGCTCCAACCGTATTCCTGGTCATTCCTCTGTCATCCTATAAAGGCTTAAAATTTTACTTTGCTACCAATATTCCTTTGACTGACTACATTTAGTCAAGACGTTGTTGCTGGTAAAGTAAAATTTTAAGCCTTTGTCTTGCTCAGAGTTCTATAAATATATTGCAAGCCAACAAGGCACTTTAACAAAGGAAAAATAGGGCTGAGTACATAATAAAATACAGTATATGTAATATGGTTGTAAATAAACTATATGAAACACATTTCTATTAGTTTTAGCTTCTATCCTCCTTTGCCGTTAGGGCATCTGGTCACCTTGAGCCTCAGTGGCTCCATGTTGGATAAGAAAGACATTAGTGATAAGGGATGTAGCTCTTCGTCTGGTGCAGACTGATTTGAAAATGAGTTTGATCGTATTATTTCATCATTCGGTGGAGCTTTGCCTTGATACCAGTCAGTTAGTCCATAAACAAGCAAGCACCGGCAAGCCCAGCTCCTCGCCCTGCAAAAACTCTGTGCAAACTGTACAAATTGCAGGGTTGCAGAGAAAACAGAGGCCAGAGGGGAAATGAACCTTTCTGGTTTAACTGCCTTATTTCTCCCCATCTAACCCCATCAAGAAGAGAAGTGGCTGGCAAAGGAAAATAAAAAAGCAAGAAGAGAGGGAAAGAGGAAATGGAGAATAAACGGAAAGGGCATTTGCACCCAGCGGTGTGATATAAGCCCTGCCACTCAGGGGTCTGTTCATAATATTTCTTTATTATTCTGTCCTCTCCCAATCTGTAAGCACCTTTGGGCTATCTGCTTTTAAAGCTTTATATGTTTTTTAAAAATAGTCTATGTGTGTTGTTTGCCTTTGTGTCATTTCTGACTTATGGCACCCCTAAGGCCAACTTATCGCAGGGCTTTCTTGACAAGTGTCTTCAGTGTGTGTTTGCCATTGCCATTCTCTGAGGCTGAGAGAGTGTGACTTGCCTAAGGTCACCCAGTGGGCTTCGTGGCTGAGCGGGGATTCGAACCCTGGACTCCAGAGTCATAGTCCAGTGCTCAACCCACTATGTCTCACTGGCTTATTAAATTAGTGGAGTGTGTGTTTTGTGGCATAAAGCACCCTCTTATTCTTAAACTAATTAAATCAATAGGACTTACCAATGTGTTGACTCATCATTCCGCCATTGATTGAACAGATCTGCTCTAAATATCCTAAAGGCACTGATCTTGCCTGATGCTGGAAGTTAAGAAGGATTCAGCACTGGTTAGGACTTGGATGAGAGACCACCAATGAATACCAGGTGCTGGAGGCTCTATTTCAGAGGAAGGAACTGGCAAAAACATCTCAGAGTCTTCCTTGCCTAAGAAAACCTAGTAAATTTAATGAGTTCATCATAAGTCCACAGGGGACTTGAATGCACATGGACACATTGAAGTCTATCAGACAAGGGGAACTGGAAGTATAATCCAATGGCAATCTGAACACATTCATGGGGTTTAATGTTATTGCGTGATAGACCACCACACACAAATTCAGGCAATGGGAAGTCAGTCCGAACACAATCATGTGGTTTCACGTTATTGTGTGATAGACTGCCACACACAAATTCAGGCAATGGCATGCTATTTTCGGGCAATGGGGAGCAGGTCCGAACGCGATGCACATTCACGTAATTGCGTGGAACTTGTGACTTTAAGTGAATGCGTTCTTGCCCCACTTTCTTTTCATTTGAATTTAAGAGAAATTCCTCCCATTTGATAAATCCACTGTCTAAATATCCTCACAGCACCAGATCCAATCTAACTAGGGTCAGACCTGGTTATTATTTGGATGGGAGACCACCAGTGAATACCAGATGCTGGAAGCTCTATTACAGATGAAGGAACTGGCAAAACCAACCTTGAGGATTCCTTGCCTAAGAAAACCTTATGAAATCCATGGGGCCACCATAAATCAATGGGTGACTTGAAGGCACACACACACAGAGAGAGTTGGGACTAATCAACAATCTCCCAGCACTTATTTATTTGATTTTCAAAAACTTTTAAAATGACCATTGTTGAATCTTAATTTTTGTGATTGTTGTTACATGCCTTTAAGTCCACTCCAATTTATGGCGACTCTCTCATAGGATATTCTTTGCAGGGTTTCTTCAGGGGAGGTTTGCCATTTTCTCCTCCTGTAGCTGAGAAAGTGAAACTTGATCAATATCCCACACTGGGTTTCCATGGCTGGGTGGTGATTTGAACCCTGGTCTGCCAGAGACTTAGTCCAACACACAGACCTGAACACCACATTGGTGACTGTCTCATACGGTTTCCTTGGCAAGATTTGTTTGGAGGAGGGTTGTCACCATGGTCTACCTCTGAGGGTGAGAGAGTGTGACTTGCCCAAGGTCACCCCAAGGGTTTCCATGGCCGAATGGGGATTTTGGATCCTGGTCTCCAGGAATAGTTTAAGCATTGGACTGTGACTGGAGACCAAGGTTCTCATCCTTACTCAGCCATGGAAGCTCATTGGATGACTTTGCGCAAGTTACACTCTCTCAGTCTCAGAAGGAGGCAAAGGCAAACATCCTTTGAATAAATCTTGCCAAGAAACCCCTGTGATAGGTAGCCTTAGGGTCATCATAAGTTGGAAACAACTTGAAAGCACACAACTATCCCAACACTCAAACCACTACAAACTGGTTTTACCGGTAGCATCCCCAGTTTAAATCTATGCTGTGAACCTCCTGGGGTCCCTTGTTGGGAGGAAGGTGGGGTCTAAATTAAATAAATCAATAAGTCGGCCACATGTATAAGTCGAGGGCAGGTTTTGGAGCCAAAATTATGGAATTTTATATGACGCATGGATAAGTCGCGGGTAAAACTTAGGGACATGCAACAAAAGATGTAAAGGATGAAGCAAAGGAAAACAATGCCAAAGAACTTACAAAATTCCAGTAGGCATAACTATTTGTGCTCAGCTTAAAGGCTGGATGGATGAGAGAGGAGAGGGAATCCAGGATAGTTTATGCTTTGCTTTTCACCAGGAGAAACTCTCTTTTTAAAATAAGAGTTAAAGTACAGTACAGTGGGCCTTTGGTATCCACTGCAGTTGGGTTCCAGGACCCCCTGTGGATACCAAAATCCACAGATGCTCAAGTCCTATTAAACACAGTTGCATAGTATAATAATGCCTCTTATATAAAATAGCAAAATCAAGGTTTCTTGTGTGGAATATATATTTTCAAGCCATGGATGCTTGAATCCATGTATAAAAATTCCATGGATACAGAGGGCTGACTGTATTTAACTTTGATCTGTGGATATGTCGACTCAGTTTTTGGGGGTCAATTTTTTTACTCAAATTCCTAGACTTATACATGAGTATATGCAGTAGATTTATGCCCCAGAGCACCACGTGCATTAAGAGCGTGGTATAACAGCTAAAAAATAAGTGCATCCTTTACCTTCAGTGTGGCATCCTTTGGGCCTCTATTTGTCCATCATCACCCGAAGAAACTCTTGGTAGTTGACTTTCCCATCTCTGTCCAGATCGGCTTCTTTGATCATCTCATCCACTTCTTCATCTGTCAACTTCTCACCCAGGTTGGTCATGACATGCCGCAGTTCCGCCACGCCGACGTACCCGTTCCCATTCTTGTCAAAGACTTGGAAAGCCTCTCGGATCTCCTCCTCAGTTTCAAAGTCTTTCTTCCTTGTAGCTACTAGGGAGAGGAAGTCTGGATAGTTGACGCGGCCACTGCCATTGGCATCCAGTTCAGCAATGATGTCCTGGAGCTCAGCTTCAGTGGGGTTGAGTCCGAGGGACCGCAGGACCGTTCCCACCTCCGATGTATCAATGGCCCCTTCTCCATTCCTGTCAAACAATGAGAAGGCCTCTTTGTATTCGGCGAGCTGTTGCTTGGTAAGATGGTGAGCCATGTCGCTGTCTCTGATCCCTCACAACCTTCACTTTTCTTTCCAAGAAGATCACACGCTCGTGATCCCCGCTGAAATGTGAAAATATGGCCTGTGAAGAGAAAGAGATGAGGAGGCCAACAAGTTCAGTCCACACCTTCTTTTATGGCCTGGATTTGGGAAAAACAGCATCATGCAACTGACACTCTTTTAGGGTTGATAGAGATAGAGGGTGCTCTGTGACCAGTTTTTGACATCTCTGCAACCTCAGAAATGGATGGCAAGTGAAACTAGAATCATAGAATTATGGGGTTAGACAGGATCCCAAGGGTCATCTAGTCCAACCCCAATCAGCCATGCAGGAAGGAGGTGATGGAAACTGTCATCATAGAATCAGAGTTGGAAGAGACCACAAGGGCCATCCAATCCAACCCCATTCTGCCATGCATGAACTCTCAATCAAAGCATCCTCAACAGATGGCCATCCAGCCTCTGCTTAAACACTTCCAAGGAAGGAGGCGCCACTACGCTCCGAGGAAGAAGTGTGTTCCACTGTTGAACAGCCCTGACTGTCAGGAAGTTCCTCCTAATGTTGAGGTGGACTCTCTTTTCCTGGAGCTTGCATCCATTGCTCCTTTGGGTCCTAGTCTCTGGAGCAGCAGAAAAGAAGCTTGCTTAATGTGACACCCTTTCAAATACTTAAACAGGGCTATCATATCACCTCTTAACCATCTCTTTTCCAGCTCTCTCAGTCCTCATAATACATGGTTTCCAGACCTTTCACCATTTTGGTGGCCCTTCTTTAGACACGCTCCAGTTTCTCAACTTCTTTTTTAAATTGTGATGCCCAGAACTGGACACAATATTCCAGGTGGGGCCTGACCAAAGCAGAATAGAGTGGCACTATTACTTCCCTTGATCTAGACACTATACCTCTATTGATGCAGCCTAAAATTGCATTGGCCTTTTTAGCTGTTGCATCGCACTGTTGGCTCATATTCAACTTGTGGTCTACTTGGACTTCCAGATCCCTTTCACACGTACAAGTCTCCTTAAGCCAGGTGTCCCTCATCCTATATCTATGCATTTCATTTTTTCTACCTAAGTGCAGTGTCTTACATGTTTCCAAAATGCTGTCCAAACAGGATGTTCCATTGAAGATAAGCCAACCAGAAAGATCTCTCCAAGGTTTCCAGTTTAGGGTTGTCCCAGGCTCTGAGATTTTGTGGGCAGGACGTGAGACTTAAAGACATCACCTGGTGAGGTCATTAAGTGCCATGCATTAAGTACTAACACAGTTGCTTAGAGCTTCTCATTCACACAAACATACAAACACACAAAGAGGGAGGGAAGGTGGGAGAGAGAATGTTTTCTGTTTGGAAATCAAGACAGAAATCTTAGCTTGGAGTTCCAGATCAAGATGAATTTAAAGGACTGCTGCAGCTCACTTATTTAGGGAGATGGGATAAAGATAAAATTAATGTAGACTTTGTTGACCTGTGTGCCTCTAAGTCATTTCCAATTTATGGCGACCCTAAGGCAAACCTATCATGGGCTTTTCTTGGCAATGTTTGTTCAGAGGTGGTTTGCCATTGCCTTCCCATGAGGCTGAGAGAGTGTGACATGCCCAAGGTCATCCAGTGTGTTTCATGGCCAAGCCAGAGATCGAACCCTAGTCTCCAGAGTCACAGTCCAACACTTAAACCACTATACATGCTGGCTCTCATTAAGGTCACTGGGTGATCTTGGGCAAGTCATACTCTCACAGCCTCAGAGAAAGGAAAAATCAATCGCTTTCTGAACAAATTCTGCCAAGAAAAGTCCATTATATAGGGTCACCTTAGGGTTACCATAGTTGGAAACAAAGGCATGCAACAACAACAAGAAAACTTGCTTCTAACTAGAAGGTGGATGCAAAGCAGAGTAGAGGTGAGCCCTGGCATCTCAGTAACTTTGGAGGGAACAAGGAAGCTAATTAAGTAAATACATAGACCCTCCTCCAAAGTCTTTGCAATCTGAAACAACAAAGCAATTAAGCCTTGCAAATTTTAGCAAGATGCTGTTAGCTGAGCTGAAGATTTTGCTCACAGCCCTTTTCTCTGGACTGTGAAACCAGGTTTCAATCCCTAGCTCAGCCATGGAAGCCCACTGGGTGACCTTGGGCAAGTCACACTCTCTCAGCCTCAGAGGATGGCAACGGCAACCCTCCTTTAAAGAAACATGCCAAGAAAACCCCGTGATAGGGTCTTCATAAGTTGGAAACGACTTGGAGGCCCACAATAACAAACAACAAAGAGCTGGGCTTCCCAAACAACAGAGAATTTGCACCTCATCCCCTACCTGGAGGAGACCGACAAAATGTGTAGATTCAGGGCCAGAGATCTGGCAACCCTACAAAAGTCTTTTTGTGATTAGAATGGAGCCCATTTGCTTCTTGTTCCATTTGTTGAGACTTCATGACAGCAAGAAACCATTGCAAAGATCTTTCTTAAAACACACATATACACCAAACCAAACAACGACCCAGTGCACCATGATTTCTTTTTTCTTCTCTGTATGTTCATCTGGCCGCTTTGGCCAGGAGCCCATCCAAAAGATCTCCGCACACATTACAGAGGGATAGGGTAACACATTCATTGCGGATGTCTGATGCTCCATGCCAGCCGCGATGGCGCCAGGTGCTTTTGAACTGCTCCGATAGAGATCAAAACTTCCTCCATCTTGACCCTTTCTTGAAAACAGCCCACATTTGGAATGTGTGACCCATAGGAAGGAACATGAACTGTCTAACTTGCAAGAGTAGCGTTTGTTTTCACCGATATGGAAGACTGAAAGCGAGGGACCCCAACAAGATATTTGCCAGTATGAGTTTTGAGCATTGGATTAGGTCATATAAAACTCCTATTAAAAAAGGGAACCATCCCTTGGAGAAAGGCAAGAGCATAATCTGTCCTGGAAGCACTGACCCCCTTCTATTCTCTCATCCATTCAGCCTTTAGTGTGAGCACAAACAGTGATGCTTGCTGGAATTTTGTCAGTTCTTTGGCATTGTTTTCCTTTGCTTCATTCTTTAGATGCACTACAAGTTTTACCCTCAGTTTATCCATGGGTCAGATCAAAATCCATAATTTTGGCCCCAAACCCTGCCCTCGACTTATACACGAGGTCAACTTATAGTCGAGTATATACGGTATATCAGGGATGGGATTCATGCAAACTTCCCAATATTGCAGGAGTGCAACACCTATCATCACTTATCGTTGGTGGTATGGGTTATGTATGACTAATAAGAACTGAAGTCCAAGAACGTAGGGAGACTTGTACCATTCCCACCCCTCACTTATATACATTTGATTTAATAAACACCAGAACGAGAAGACTCAAGTTACTACTCCCTAAGTCTGCCATGGAAAAAAATATATGAGGAAATATGGCCCTTGCTTCTGGTATAGTTTCTTGAAGTCAGGAACAGGGCTTAGAAGCAGTGATTCCCAAACGCTGGGTCCTCCAGGTGTATTGGATGTCAGCTCCCAGAAACTCCAGCTAACTTGGCCAATAGTCAGGAATTGTGGGTGCTAAAATCCAAAACATCTGGAGGACCAAAGTTTGGGAATCGCTGAGTCCAGAAGAAACGCACCTACTTACTGACAATCTCCCAAAGCTTTGTTCTCCAACCATGGAAAGCAAAGCAAAGTAATGTGAAGTTGAAGGCTTTCGTGGCCGGCATCCATAGATTTTTGTGGGTTTTTCGGGCTATGTGGCCACGTTCTAGAAAAGTTTATTCTTGACGTTTTGCCAGTATCTGTGATTGACATCTTCTGAGATGCCATCCACAGATGCAGGTCAAACATCAGGAATATACTCTTCTAGAACATGGCCACACAGCCTGAAAAACCCACAAAAATCTAAAGCAAAGTAAATTCCCAGCAACAAAATAGAAACACAGAATTGGAAGAGACCCCAAAAACCATCCAATTCAACCCCATTCTGCCATACAGGAAGACATAACCCTATCCAGCCTCTGTTTAAAACTCTCCAAAGAAGGAGGTTTCATCACACTTCAAGGCAGTGTTTTCCACTGTCTAATAGATCTTACCGTCAGCAAGTTCTTCCTAACGTTGAGGTGAATCTCTTCTCCTGTAGCTGGAGTCTATTGCGCCGTGTCCTAGTTTCCAGAGCCGCAGAAAACAAGCTTGCTCCATCCTCAATATGACATCCATTTAAATATTTAAACATAGCTATCATATCACTTCTTAACTTTCTCTTCCCCAGGCTAAACATAACCAGCTCCCTAGGTCACTCCTCACAGGGTTTGGTGCTTTGCAGGCCTTTCGCCATTTTGTCCACATCCCTCTTGAATTGTGCTACCCACAACTGGACATAGAATTGCAGGTGCTGACTGACCACAGCAGAATAGAGGGGCACTGGTACTTCCCATGGTCTAAAGACTACACTTTGTCTACACTACACCAAACTAGCTTTACTCCATCCTTCCACCTTCAAGGCTAGTTGTGTGATTTTGGGGTAAAGTTCCTAGATCTCAAGGTCTGGCCTTGCTTCTCTTGGTTTCAAGATAAAGGGCGGGGGGGATTTCAGGTAAAAGCACTGCCCTGGAAAGAAAAATTATCTTTTTATGGTGTAGAGGAAGGATGATGATGATGATGATGATTTCCCACAAGAGGTTTATTTTTTTCCCTATCTCCTTTCCCTTCACTAGCAGGCTAAAATGACCTTATTCAGGCAAGACCTTTGGGTGGAGTTGCGTTTTTATATCATCATCATCATCATCATCATCATCATCATCATCATCATCATCATCATCATCATCATCATCATCATCATCATCATCATCTATTTATATAGCGCCATCCATGTACG